>NC_060181.1:1510474-1587974 GCF_021184085.1 Oncorhynchus gorbuscha
GGAGTTATCCTGGTCAGACCTGATGGAGTTATCCTGGTCAGACCTGATGGAGTTATCCTGGTCAGACCTGGTGGAGTTATCCTGGTCAGACCTGGTGGAGTTATCCTGGTCAGACCTGGTGGAGTTATCCTGGTCAGACCTGATGGAGTCGGGAAAGAGAAGAGACAGAGAAGAAGCAGGCTTGGGCAGGTCAATGGCAAGTCAATGGCAGGTCAATGGCAGGTCAATGGCAGGTCAATCACAAGAACACAAACAGAGTAGTGATGGACTGAATTTGGACTTTTATGTATCAAAATTGTGAACAATTGGTGCTGAAAAGCGCATGGTGAAGACTTTTAAAAGCAAAGGTTACATCTAGGGGTGGTAAATGAAATAAGTCACTCTGAAACTCAACTATGGAAAATCCTTACATTTACAGTGGTTCCCCCGGTTCCCCTTGTTCCCCTTGTTCCCCCGGTTCCCCTTGTTCCCCCGGTTCCCCTAGTTCCCCCGGTTCCCCTTGTTCCCCTTGTTCCCCCGGTTCCCCTAGTTCCCCCGGTTCCCCTTGTTCCCCTAGTTCCCCCGGTTCCCCTTGTTCCCCTTGTTCCCCTGGTTCCCCTAGTTCCCCCGGTTCCCCTTGTTCCCCGGTTCCCCTTCTTCCCCCGGTTCCCCTTGTTCCCCTGGTTCC
Source organism: Oncorhynchus gorbuscha (assembly GCF_021184085.1). NCBI lineage: Eukaryota > Metazoa > Chordata > Actinopteri > Salmoniformes > Salmonidae > Oncorhynchus > Oncorhynchus gorbuscha. Next base: position 1,511,142 of record NC_060181.1, read on the forward strand.
CCTTGTTCCCCGGTTCCCCTAGTTCCCCGGTTCCCCTTGTTCCCCGGTTCCCCTTCTTCCCCGGTTCCCCTTGTTCCCCTTGTTCCCCTGGTTCCCCTTGTTCCCCGGTTCCCCTAGTTCCCCGGTTCCCCTTGTTCCCCGGTTCCCCCAGTTCCCCTTGTTCCCCGGTTCCCCTTGTTCCCCTTGTTCCCCCAGTTCCCCCATTTCCACCCCTGATTCCATCCTGTAATAATGTGTAGATGCAGTTCTAGTTCACACCGGGAAACAATATTAATAAATAATAATTATAATATAATCATATTATTAATCATTAATAATTATTATATTATTTATTATTTATACTATTATAATATATATATAATTATAATAAATAATAAAAAAGAATAGCAACGTGTGTGTGTGTGTGTGTGTGTGTGTGTGTGTGTGTGTGTGTGTGTGTGTGTGTGTGTGTGTGTGTGTGTGTGTGTGTGTGTGTGTGTGTGTGTGTGTGTGTGTGTGTGTGTGTGTGTGTGTGTGTGTGTGTGTGTGTGATGCTTTTGTTTGGTCTGGAGGTAGGGAACAGAACACAGTCTCTCCCTCTCCCTCCAAGGGGCTTTATTGGCATGGGAAACATATGTTAGCATTGCTCTTTATTGGCATGGGAAACATATGTTAGCATTGCTCTTTATTGGCATGGGAAACATATGTTAGCATTGCTCTTTATTGGCATGGGAAACATATGTTAGCATTGCTCTTTATAGGCATGGGAAACATATGTTAGTATTGCTCTTTATTGGCATGGGAAACATATGTTAGCATTGCTCTTTATAGGCATGGGAAACATATGTTAGCATTGATCTTTATTGGCATGGGAAACATATGTTAGCATTGATCTTTATAGGCATGGGAAACATGTGTTAGCATTGATCTTTATAGGCATGGGAAACATGTGTTAGCATTGCTCTTTATTGGCATGGGAAACATGTGTTAGCATTGATCTTTATAGGCATGGGAAACATGTGTTAGCATTGCTCTTTATTGGCATGGGAAACACATGTTAGCATTGCTCTTTATTGGCATGGGAAACATGTGTTAGCATTGCTCTTTATAGGCATGGGAAACATGTGTTAGCATTGATCTTTATAGGCATGGGAAACATGTGTTAGCATTGCTCTTTATTGGCATGGGAAACATATGTTAGCATTGGTCTTTATAGGCATGGGAAACATATGTTAGCATTGATCTTTATAGGCATGGGAAACATGTGTTAGCATTGCTCTTTATTGGCATGGGAAACATATGTTAGCATTGATCTTTATAGGCATGGGAAACATATGTTAGCATTGGTCTTTATAGGCATGGGAAACATATGTTATCATTAGTCTTTATAGGCATGGGAAACATATGTTATCATTAGTCTTTATAGGCATGGGAAACATGTGTTAGCATTGGTCTTTATAGGCATGGGAAACATATGTTTACATTGATGAAAAACAAGTTTTAATGACTCCAACCTAAGTGTATGTAAACTTACAAATTCAATTGTATACAGTGTTGCAACTATGTTCAAATGGTTAAAGTACAAAAATGTCAAATAAATAAGCATAAATAAGCTGCTCCTTAGGCCAAAGGCAGATGACCTCAGGCCTTAGATATTCCAGGATGAGATAGTGAAGGCTTTATGTTCCATAAAGTGTCCAATGTTGTTGGTCGTGTGGTTTCAGGCCGGTAAGGCTCTGTTTCTGTCTGTCTCTCTCTCTCTCTCTCTCTCTCTCTCTCTCTCTCTCTCTCTCTCTCTCTGTCTCTCTCTCTCTCTCTCTCTCTCTCTCTCTCTCTGTCTCTCTCTCTGTCTCTCTCTCTCTCTCTCTCTCTCTCTCTCTCTCTCTCTCTCTCTCTCTCTCTCTCTCTCTCTCTCTCTCTCTCTCTCTCTCTCTCTCTCTCTCTCTCTGTCTCTCTCTGTCTCTGTCTCTGTCTCTGTCTCTCTCTCTCTCTCTCTCTCTCTCTCTCTCTCTCTCTCTCTCTCTCTCTCTCTCTCTCTCTCTCTCTCTCTCTCTCTCTCTCTGTCTCTCTCTCTCTCTCTCTCTCTGTCTCTCTCTGTCTCTCTGTCTCTCTGTCTCTCTCTCTGTCTCTCTCTCTCTGTCTCTGTCTCTCTCTCTCTGCCTCTGTCTCTCTCTCTCTGCCTCTCTCTCTAATTGTCTTTATTGGCATGAGAAAACATGCTCTACGCCTCGGCTCTACGCCTCGGCTCTACGCCTCGGCTCTACGCCTCTCTACGCCTCGGCTCTACGTCTCGGCTCTACGTCTCGGCTCTACGTCTCGGCTCTACGTCTCTCGCCTCGGCTCTACGCCTCGGCTCTACGTCTCGGCTCTACGCCTCGGCTCTCATTGTGTTGTTCACATACACATGATTAGCAGATGTTACTGTGAGTATAGCAAAATGCTTGTGCTTCTAGTTCCGACAATGTAATATCTAACAATTCCACAAGAAATACCTAATATACACCGATATATAAATAAAGGAATGGAAAAGGGACACATAAATATATGGATGAGCGATGACTGAGCGGCATAGATAGAACAGGTGGTATAGAATACAGTAAATACATATGAGATGAGAAATGATAGATATGTAAACATTAATAAAGTGACTAGTGTTCCATGTATTAAAGTGGCCAATGATTTGAAGTCTGTATGTAGGCAGCAGCCTCTCTGTGTTAGTGATGGCTATTTAACAGTCTGATGGCCTTGAGATAGAAGCTGTTTTTCAGTCTCTCGGTCCCAGCTTTGATGCACCTGTACTGACCTCGCCTTCTGGATGATAACAGGGATGAACAGGCAGTGGCTCGGGTGGTTGTTGTTCTTGATGATCTTTTTGGCCTTCCTGTAACATCGGGTGGTGTAGGTGTCCTGGAGGGCAGGTAGTTTGCCCCCGGTGATGCGTTGTGCAGACCTCACTACCCTCTGGAGAGCCTTACGGTTGAGGGCGGGGCAGTTGCTGTACCAGACGGTGATACAGCCCGACAGGATGCGCTCAATGGTGCATCTGTAAAAGTTTGAGGGTTTTAGGTAACATGCCAAATTTATTCAGCCTTCTGAGGTTAAAAAGGTGCTGTTGCACCTTCTGTTCCACACCAAGGAACTTAAAACTTTCCACCTTCTCCACTGCTGACCCTTCGATGTGGATAGGGAGGTGCTCCCTTTGCTGTTTCCTGAAGTCCACCATCATCTCCTTTGTTTTGCTGACATTGAGTGAGAGGTTATTTTCCTGACACCACACTCTGAGGGCCCTCACCTCCTCTCTGTAGGCTGTCTCGTCATTGTTGGTAACCAAGCCCACTATTGTTGTGTCGTCTGCAAACTTGATGATTGAGTTGGAGGCTTGCATGGCCACGCAGTCATGGGTGAACATGGAGTACAGGAGGAGGCTGAGACCGCACCCTTGGGGGGCCCCAGTGTTGAGGGTCAGCAAAGTGGAGATGTTGTTTCCTACCTTCACCAACTGGGGGCGGCTTAATGATGAATTTGAAGGGCACTGTGGTGTTGAAGGCTGAGCTGTAGTCAATGAACAGCATTCTTACAAAGGTGTTCCTCTTGTCCAGGATTGGATAGTGCAGTGGGCAGTGCGATGGTGATTGCATCATCTATGGACCTATTGAGGCATTATTGAAATGTAAGTGGGTCTAGGGTGTCAGGTAAGGTGGAGGTGATATGATCCTTGACTTGTCTCTTCATGATGATAGAAGTGAGTGCTGCTGGACAATAGTCATTTAGTTCAGTTATCTTTGCCTTCTTGGGTACAGGAACCATGGTGGCCATCTTGAAGCATGTGGGGACAGCAGACTGGGATAGGGAGAGATTGAATATGGTCTGCGCATGCTCTGAGGACGCGGCTAGGGATGCCGTCTGGGCCGGCATCCTTGCGAGGGTTAAGACATTTAAATGTCTTACTCAAATCAGCCATGGAGAATGATGGGGGGGGGGATCCTTGGTAGGGGGCACTGTGTTATCTTCAAAGTGGTGAAGAAGGTGTTTAGTTTGTCTGGAAGCAAGACGTCGGTGTCCGTGACGTGGCTGGTTTTCTTTTGGCATTTTGGCACTGTACAGGTGCTCAGCACTATGCCAAGACTGAAAGAAAATACAGGAAATATAGGCATTGAGCCTAATCATGTTGCCAGTTGTGAAGAGAAAGAATCCTGCTTAATGCCACGATTCAGAGAGGGCACAGGGCCAGATAGGATGGGTCTTTTGTTAGTGTCTAGCCCGAAAGTCAATGAGTTATTTTAAATTCAGTTTCAACTGTTCAGAGCTGCCCTTCCTAATGTCATTAAAACCCATATGGACTAAGATAGAATCGATTTCCATGGCCTGACCAGTGGTAGAAGAAGTATCCAATTGTCATACTTGAGTTAAAGTAAAGATACCTTAATAGAAAATGACTCAAGTAAAAGTGAAAGTCACCCACTTAAATCCTACTTGAGTAAAAGTCTAAAAGTATTTGGTTTTAAATATACTTACGTATCAAAAGTAAATGTAATTGCTAAAATATGCTTAAGTATCAAAAGTACAAGTATAAATAATTTCAAATTCATTGAATAAAGCATACCAGATGGAATAATTGTCTTGTTTTTTAAATATTTATGGATAGCAAAGGGTACGCTCCAACACTCATTTACAAATTAAGCAGGGTAGTGGGTTCGATTCCCGGGACCACCCATACGGGACCACATGACTGTAAGATAAAAGCGTTTTATATTTATATTTATTTTATTATATTACAAATTAAGCATGTGTAGGGACCAGGGATATTTTCTTGATAAGTGTGTGAATTAGACCAATTTCCTGTCCCGCTAAGCATTCAAAATGTAATGAGTACTTTTGGGTGTCAGGGAAAAGGTATGGAGTAAAAAGTACATTATTTTCTTTAGGAACGCAGTGAAGTAAAAGTTGTCAAATATATAAATAGTAAAGAGAAGTACCTCCTGAAGCTGGTTGAGAGAATGCCAAGAGTGTGCCAAGCTGTCATAAAGGCAAAGGGTGGCTCCTTGAAGATTCTCAAATATAAAATATCTTTTGATTGGTTTAGCACTTTTTTTGGTTACTACATGATTCCATATGTGTTATTTTATAGTTTTTCATGTCATTATTTTACAATGTATAAAATAGTAGTCCTTGAATGAGTAGGTGTGTCTGAACTTTTGCCTGGTACTGTAGGTGAGAAAATCACCTCATATTAATGTGGAGTAAAAACTATTTGGACGCTACAGACAGAAGAGGCTGTACCGACTTCACATGAGTCCCGTGATGCTTGTGGGGGTCATAGAGCTAAACGAAGAACGCCATCGTACCGTGATGCTTGTGGGGGTCATAGAGCTAAACGCCATCGTACCGTGATGCTTGTGGGGGTCATAGAGCTAAACGGCATTGTACCGTGATGCTTGTGGGGGTCATAGAGCTAAACGAAGAAGTACCGTGATGCTTGTGGGGGTCATAGAGCTAAACGAAGAAGTACCGTGATGCTTGTGGGGGTCATAGAGCTAAACGACATCGTACCGTGATGCTTGTGGGGGTCATAGAGCTAAACGAAGAAGTACCGTGATGCTTGTGGGGGTCATAGAGCTAAATGACATCGTACCGTGATGCTTGTGGGGGTCATAGAGCTAAACGACATCGTACCGTGATGCTTGTGGGGGTCATAGAGCTAAACGAAGAACGCCATCGTACCGTGATGCTTGTGGGGGTCATAGAGCTAAACGAAGAAGTACCGTGATGCTTGTGGGGGTCATAGAGCTAAACGAAGAAGTACCGTGATGCTTGTGGGGGTCATAGAGCTAAACGAAGAAGTACTGTGATGCTTGTGGGGGTCATAGAGCTAAACGACATCGTACCGTGATGCTTGTGGGGGTCATAGAGCTAAACGACATCGTACCGTGATGCTTGTGGGGGTCATAGAGCTAAACGAAGAACGCCATCGTACCGTGATGCTTGTGGGGGTCATAGAGCTAAACGAAGAAGTACCGTGATGCTTGTGGGGGTCATAGAGCTAAACGGAATTGTACCGTGATGCTTGTGGGGGTCATAGAGCTAAACAAAGAAGTACCGTGATGCTTGTGGGGGTCATAGAGCTAAACGAAGAAGTACCGTGATACTTGTGGGGGTCATAGAGCTAAACGAAGAAGTACCGTGATGCTTGTGGGGGTCATAGAGCTAAACGACATCATACCGTGATGCTTGTGGGGAGTCATAGAGCTAAACGACATCGTACCGTGATGCTTGTGGGGGTCATAGAGCTAAACGAAGAACGCCATCGTACCGTGATGCTTGTGGGGGTCATAGAGCTAAACGGCATTGTACCGTGATGCTTGTGGGGGTCATAGAGCTAAACGAAGAAGTACCGTGATGCTTGTGGGGGTCATAGAGCTAAACGAAGAACGCCATCCTGTTTGTGAGAGTCTCGTCGTTCCATGGAGTTCAGACGCTTTAGACGTTTTCATGAGGAGAACAATTTTCCGGATGTTTTATGGTCTGACTAACATCGCTCCAGCTATGCCACCTTTTACCACAGATGCAAAAGGGCGATATCGGCGGATGTGGTGGATTCAGCCACAGCCCATGCAAAAAACAGATATCAGATATCTTAGACAGACATATTTTTTATGGGGATTTTGCAAAGACATTAAAGACATTATTTTTTTTTAAATCCGGAGCTGCGGAAATTTTAGGAGGCTTCAATTTGAATCACACTGTGACGCTGAACTTCTGTGATGTGGATTGAATAGAGTCCTTATTGTGCATGAAGTTTGGAATGAATAGAGTCCTTATTGTGCATGAAGTGTGGATTGAATAGAGTCCTTATTGTGCATGAAGTGTGGATTGAATAGAGTCCTTATTGTGCATGAAGTTTGGAATGAATAGAGTCCTTATTGTGCATGAAGTGTGGATTGAATAGAGTCCTTATTGTGCATGAAGTGTGGATTGAATAGAGTCCTTATTGTGCATGAAGTTTGGAATGAATAGAGTCCTTATTGTGCATGAAGTGTGGATTGAATAGAGTCCTTATTGTGCATGAATTTTGCATTCTGTTATTACTAAATGTGGAATATCAGGTATTTTAACATTAACACACAAAACAAACATTTGATTAATAAAATATTTACTCAGTCTTCTTCCTCAAATGAAGGGGATAATGACGCAATATTGGAGTTTGTGAGAGGGAGGGAATCAGATTTTATTGGTCCTCAACTTGCAGCTCAGACAGGATAAATGGAGTTAGCCCTCAATTAGCCTGCCCCGGAACAAGCCGGTTCTGAAGGGTTCATTGCAATATATATTTACCTTGCTAAAAGGTGAGCCCCTTTTGTGGTACCAGTTATGCTTAGTTAAATTCAGAGTTGAATAAAGTTTCATGGTACCTAGTAGAGGGTTAGGGCTAAGTTACCTTGTTGAGGGTTAGGTTAAGTTACCTGGTAGAGGGTTAGGGTTATGTTACCTTGTAGAGGGTTAGGGTTAAGTTACCTTGTAGAGGGTTAGGGTTAAGTTACCTTGTAGAGGGTTAGGGTTAAGTTACCTGGTAGAGGGTTAGGGTTAAGTTACCTTGTAGAGGGTTAGGGTTAAGTTACCTTGTAGAGGGTTAGGGTTAAGTTACCTTGTAGAGGGTTAGGGTTAAGTTACCTTGTAGAGGGTTAGGTTAAGTTACCTGGTAGAGGGTTAGGGTTATGTTACCTTGTAGAGGGTTAGGGTTAAGTTACCTTGTAGAGGGTTAGGGTTAAGTTACCTTGTAGAGGGTTAGGTTAAGTTACCTGGTAGAGGGTTAGGGCTAAGTTACCTTGTAGAGGGTTAGGGTTACCTTGTAGAGGGTTAGGGTTAAGTTACCTGGTAGAGGGTTAGGGTTATGTTACCTTGTAGAGGGTTAGGTTAAGTTACCTGGTAGAGGGTTAGGGCTATGTTACCTTGTAGAGGGTTAGGGCTATGTTACCTTGTAGAGGGTTAGGGCTATGTTACCTTGTAGAGGGTTAGGGCTATGTTACCTGGTAGAGGGTTAGGGCTATGTTACCTTGTAGAGGGTTAGGGCTATGTTACCTTGTAGATGGTTAGGGCTATGTTACCTTGTAGAGGGTTAGGGTTAAGTTACCTCATGATGGTATGTGGGCCAGATTGGGAATTTAGCCAGGACACCAGCTCTTACAATAAGTGCCAATGGGTCTTTAGTTGACCACAGAGAGTTAGGAGAGATAGACTCCAGCTGATCCACTCCAGCACTTTATTCTCCCTGGTGGACTCCAGCTGATCCACTCCAGCACTTTATTCTCCCTGGTGGACTCCAGCTGATCTACTCCAGCACTTTATTCTCCCTGGTGGACTCCAGCTGATCCACTCCAGCACTTTATTCTCCCTGGTGGACTCCAGCTGATCCACTCCAGCACTTTATTCTCCCTGGTGGACTCCAGCTGGGTCGCGTGGGGAAAACAACAGCGTGGCTGAAGCTGTTGCCGGGACAACTGATCCGGGATTTAAACAGAGGTACAATGGGAGCTGTGTGTGTGTGTTTATCCAGAGGTACAATGGGGTCTATGTACTAAAAAGGCTGGGGGCCTGCTCTCACTAATGGGCTCGTACACAGGACAGAGCACTATATCATTATAGTCAGAACCAATAGCTATGTCATTATAGCCAGGACCAAGCACTACATCATTATAGCCAGGACCAAGCACATCATTATAGCCAGGACCAAGAACTACATCATTATAGCCAGGACCAAGAACTACATCATTATAGCCAGGACCAAGAACTACATCATTATAGCCAGGACCAAGCACTACATCATTATAGCCAGGACCAGTCACTACATCGTTATAGCCAGGACCAAGCACTACATCATTATAGCCAGGACCAAGCACTACATCATTATAGCCAGGACCAAGCACTACATCGTTATAGCCAGGACCAAGAACTACATCATTATAGCCAGGACCAAGCACTACATCATTATAGCCAGGACCAACACTACATCATTATAGCCAGGACCAAGAACTACATCATTATAGCCAGGACCAAGCACTACATCATTATAGCCAGGACCAGTCACTACATCGTTATAGCCAGGACCAAGCACTACATCATTATAGCCAGGACCAAGCACTACATCATTATAGCCAGGACCAAGCACATTGTTGTAGCCAGGACCAAGCACTACATCATTATAGCCAGTACCAAGCACTACATCATTATAGCCTGGACCAAGCACTACATCATTTTAGCCAGGACCAAGCACTACATCATTATAGCCTGGACCAAGCACTACATCATTATAGCCAGGACCAAGCACTACATCGTTATAGCCAGGACCAAGCACTACATCATTATAGCCTGGACCAAGCACATCATTATAGCCAGGACCAAGCACTACATCATTATAGCCTGGAACAAGCACTACATCGTTATAGCCAGGACCAAGCACTACATCATTATAGCCAGGACCAAGAACTACATCATTATAGCCAGGACCAAGAACTACATCATTATAGCCAGGACCAAGCACTACATCATTATAGCCAGGACCAACACCTACATCATTATAGCCAGGACCAAGAACTACATCATTATAGCCAGGACCAAGAACTACATCATTATAGCCAGGACCAAGCACTACATCATTATAGCCAGGACCAGTCACTACATCTTTATAGCCAGGACCAAGCACATCATTATAGCCAGGACCAAGAACTACATCATTATAGCCAGGACCAAGAACTACATCATTATAGCCAGGACCAAGAACTACATCATTATAGCCAGGACCAAGCACTACATCATTATAGCCAGGACCAGTCACTACATCGTTATAGCCAGGACCAAGCACTACATCATTATAGCCAGGACCAGTCACTCCATCGTTATAGCCAGGACCAAGCACTACATCATTATAGCCAGGACCAGTCACTACATCATTATAGCCAGGACCAAGCACTACATCGTTATAGCCAGGACCAAGAACTACATCAATTTAGCCAGGACCAAGAACTACATCAATTTAGCCAGGAAACCTTTCAGTTGTGCCCCAAAGAGAAGAATGGTGACAATATTAACCTTCATTAACCATCATTATCCAAACATAACCATCATTAACCAAACATAACCATCATTAAATAAACATAACCATCATTAACCAAACATAACCATCATTAAATAAACATAACCATCATTAACTAAACATAACCATAATTAACTAAACATAACCATTAACTAAACATAACCATAATTAACTAAACATAACCATCATTAACCAAACACAACCATCATTAACCAAACATAACCATTAACTAAACATAACCATCATTAACCAAACATAACCATAATTAACTAAACATAACCATCATTAACCAAACACAACCATCATTAACCAAACATAACCATTAACTAAACATAACCATCATTAACCAAACATAACCATTAACTAAACATAACCATCATTAACTAATCATAACCATCATTAACTAATCATAACCACCATTAACCAAACATAACCATCATTAACCAAACATAACCATCATTAACCAAACACAACCATCATTAACCAAACATAACCATCATTAACCATCATTAACCATCATTAACCAAACATAACCATCATTAACCAAACACAACCACCATTAACCAAACATAACCATCATTAACTAAACATAACCATCATTAACCAAACATAACCATCATTAACCATCATTAACCAAACATAACCATCATTAACCAAACATAACCATTAACTAAACATAACCACCATTAACCAAACATAACCATTAACTAAACATAACCATCATTAACCAAACATAACCACCATTAACCAAACACAACCATCATTAACCAAACATAACCACCATTAACCAAACACAACCATTAACTAAACATAACCATCATTAACCAAACACAACCATCATTAACTAAACATAACCACCATTAACCAAACATAACCACCATTAACTAAACATAACCATCATTAACCAAACATAACCATTAACTAAACATAACCATAATTAACCAAACACAACCATCATTAACCAAACATAACCATCATTAACCAAACATAACCATCATTAACCAAACATAACCATCATTAACCAAACATAACCATCATTAACCAAACATAACCATCATTAACCAAACATAACCATCATTAACCAAACATAACCATCATTAACCAAACATAACCATCATTAACCAAACATAACCATCATTAACCAAACATAACCATCATTAACCAAACATAACCATCATTAACCAAACATAACCATCATTAACCAAACATAACCATCATTAACCAAACATAACCATCATTAACCAAACATAACCATCATTAACCAAACATAACCATCATTAACTAAACATAACCATCATTAACCAAACATAACCATCATTAACCAAACATAACCATCATTAACCAAACATAACCATCATTAACCAAACATAACCATCATTAACCAAACATAACCATCATTAACTAAACATAACCATCATTAACTAAACATAACCACCATTAACCAAACACAACCATTAACCAAACATAAACATTAACCAAACACATAATTAACTAAACATAACCACCATTAACCAAACACAACCATCATTAACCAAACATAACCACCATTAACCAAACATAACCACCATTAACAAACATCCATCATTAACCAAACATTAACCATCATTAACCAAACATAACCATTTAACCAAACATAACCATAATTAACCAAACACAACCATCATTTACACAAACATAACCACCATTAACTAAACATAACCATCATTAACCAAACACAACCATCATTAACCAAACACAACCATCATTAACCAAACACAACCATCATTAACCAAACACAACCATCATTAACCAAACATAACCACCATTAACTAAACATAACCACCATTAACTAAACATAACCACCATTAACCAAACATAACCATTAACTAAACATAACCATCATTAACCAAACATAACCACCATTAACCAAACACAACCATCATTAACCAAACATAACCATCATTAACCATCATTAACCAAACATAACCACCATTAACTAATCATAACCATCATTAACCAAACATAACCACCATTAACTAAACATAACCACCATTAACCAAACATAACCATTAACTAAACATAACCATCATTAACCAAACATAACCACCATTAACCAAACACAACCATCATTAACCAAACATAACCATCATTAACCATCATTAACCAAACATAACCATCATTAACTAAACATAACCACCATTAACCAAACATAACCATTAACTAAACATAACCATAATTAACCAAACATAACCACCATTAAATAAACATAACCACCATTAACCAAACATAACCATCATTAACAAAACATAACCATCATTAACTAAACATAACCACCATTAACCAAACACAACCATCATTAACTAAACATAACCATCATTAACTAAACATAACCATCATGACCCACCATTAACCAAACATAATTTACACTTTTAAAATCAACCATCATATCGCATAACCATAACTATCTTAACCCATCATTACCATCGTAACTATCAGTAACCATCATTAACCTTAAATAACCTTCATTAACCTTAACCATCATTACCAATAATTCACCATCATAACCATCATTAACCATATAACATCATAACCCATCATTAACCATCATTACCAATAATTCACCATCATAACCATCATTAACCATATACCATCATAACCATCATTGTCACGCCTTGGTCATTGTATTTTGTGTTTTTGTTATATGTTTGGGTAGGCCAGGGTGTGACATGGGTTTATATGTTGTGTTTCGTATTGGGGTTTGTATTATTTGGAATCGCGGCTGATTAGGGGTGTGGTATAGGCTTGGTTGCCTGAGGCGATTCTCAATTAGAGTCAGGTGCTTATCATTGTCTCCGATTGGGAACCGTATTTAGGCAGCCTCAGTTTCACTTTGTATTTTGTGGGTGTTTGTTCCTGTCTTTGTGTAGTAGTCACCAGATAGGCTGTAATTAGTTTCACGTTCCGTTCTGTTGGTTTTGTATTTAGTATTTCAGTTATTTCATGTACCGTGATTCAGTTCATTAAAGTCATGAGTAACCAACACGCTGCATTTCGGTCCGACTCTCTTCTTACAACAGACGAACGCCGTTACAGAAACACCCACCTCTCACGGACCGAGGAGCGTGTAACTGGCAACGACGTAGATAACTGGCAGGAGCTAAAGGAGGACGTTATGGACGGTAGAGGCATGGAGTATACGACATGGGAAGAAATCGACAGGTGGGCGGCCGACCCAGAGAGAGTGCAGGCGCCCGCCTGGGATTCGCTTCAGCAGTGCGAAGAGGGCTACAGGCTAATGGAGTCAAAAAGGAAAACACGGCGACGCAGAGCGAAAACCGAAAGTAACCCCCAATTATTTATTGGGGGAGGGCGCAGAGAGAGAGTGGCTGAGTCAGGGTTCAGACCTGAGCCAACTCTCCCTGTTAATCGTGAAGAGCAGTTGCAGTGGGAGAGGCTGCACCACTTGGAGAATTGGACATGGGAGGAGGAATTAGACGGTAAAGGACCTTGGGCTCAGCCTGGAGAATATCGCCGTCCCAAGGAAGAAATAGATGCAGCTAAAGCGGAGAGGCGCTGGTATGAGGAGGCAGCACGGCGACTCGGTTGGAAGCGGGAAAAGCAGCCCCAAAAAATTATTGGGGGGGCGGCTAGAAGGGAGAATAGTTATGCCAGGTAGGAGACCTGCGCAAACTCCCTGTGCTCACCATTGGGCTAGAGAGACCGGGCAGGCACCGTGTTATGCTATGGAGCGCACGGTGTTTCCAGTGCGGGTGCAGAGCCAGGTGCGGCACATACCAGCCCTTCCTATTGGCCGGGCTAGAGTGGGCATCGAGCCAGGTAAGCTTGGGCAGGCTCGGTGCTCAAGAGCTCCAGTGCGCCTGCACGGTCCGGTCTATCCAGAGCCACCTCTACACACCAGTCCTCCGGTAGCAGCTCCCCGCACCAGGCTTCCTGTGCGTGTCCTCGATCCAGTACCACCAGTTCCAGCACCACGCACCAGGCCTCCAGTGCGCCTCGCCTGTTCAGCGCAGCCAGCGCTTTTCTCCTCTCCTGCGCTGTCGGAGTCTCTCGCCTGTTTAGCGCAGCCAGCGCTTTTCTCCTCTCCAGCGCCGCCAGTGCTCCCAGTCTGCCCAGCGCCGCCAGTGCTCCCAGTCTGCCCGGCGCCGCCAGTGCTCCCAGTCTGCTCAGCGCCGCCAGTGCTCCCAGTCTGCCCAGCGCCGCCAGTGCTCCCAGTCTGCCCAGCGCCGCCAGTGCTCCCAGTCTGCCCAGCGCCGCCAGTGCTCCCAGTCTGCCCAGCGCCGCCAGTACCGCCAGTCAGCCCAGCGCCGCCAGTCAGCCCAGCGCCGCCAGACAACCGGTCTCTTCCAGATCTGCCAGACAACCAGTCTCTTCCAGATCTGCCAGACAACCTGATTCTTCCAGTTCCGCCAGCCAGCCAGGATTTACCGGAGCCTACTACCTGCCTGAGCTTCCTCTCAGTGCTGGGCTTCCTCTCAGTGCTGGGCTTCCTCTCAGTACTGGGCTTCCTCTCAGTACTGGGCTTCCTCTCAGTACTGGGCTTCCTCTCAGTACTGGGCTTTCCCTCAGTACCGGGCTTCCCCTCAGTACCGGGCTTCCCCTCTGTCCCGAGCTGCCCCTCTGTCCCGAGCTGCCCCTCTGTCCCGGGCTGCCCCTCTGTCCCGAGCTGCCCCTCTGTCCCGGGCTGCCCCTCAGTCCCGGGCTGCCCCTAAGTCCCGGGCTGCCCCTCTGTCCTGAGATGCCCCTCTGTCCTGAGATGCCCCTCTGTCCCGAGCTGCCCCTCTGTCACGAGCTGCCCCTCTGTCACGAGCTGCTCCTCAGTCATGTGGGGATCTGGGTGAGGACTATTAGGCCATGGTCGGCAGAGAGGGTGGATTATCCCAGGACGTGAAGGGGAGGAACTAGGACATTGATGGAGTGGGGTCCACGTCCTGAGCCAGAACCGCCACCATGGACAGACGCCCACCCGGACCCTCCCTATGCTCTTGAGGTGCGTCCGGGAGTCCGCACCTTAGGGGGGGGGGGGTTCTGTCACGCCTTGGTCATTGTATTTTGTGTTTTTGTTATATGTTTGGGTAGGCCAGGGTGTGACATGGGTTTATATGTTGTGTTTCGTATTGGGGTTTGTATTATTTGGGATCGCGGCTGATTAGGGGTGTGGTATAGGCTTGGTTGCCTGAGGCGATTCTCAATTAGAGTCAGGTGCTTATCGTTGTCTCCGATTGGGAACCGTATTTAGGCAGCCTCAGTTTCGCTTTGTATTTTGTGGGTGTTTGTTCCTGTCTTTGTGTAGTAGTCACCAGATAGGCTGTAATAAGTTTCACGTTCCGTTCTGTTGTTTTTGTATTTAGTATTTCAGTTATTTCATGTACCGTGATTCAGTTCATTAAAGTCATGAGTAACCAACACGCTGCATTTCGGTCCGACTCTCTTCTTACAACAGAGAACGCCGTTACAATCATAAACATCATTAGCCATCATAACCATAATTTACGCATTCACCATCAACCATCATAACCCATAACTATCACTAGCCATCATTAACGATCTTAACCCATCATTAGCCATCGTAGCCATCATTAACCTTAATTACCCTTCATTACTTAATAATAATTTACCATCATAAACCATCAGAATCATCATTACCCATCATTTACAATCATCAAATCAAATGTATTTATATAGCCCTTCGTACATCAGCTGATATCTCAAAGTGCTGTACAGAAGCCCAGCCTAAAACCCCAAACAGCAAGCAATGCAGGTGTAGAAGCACGGTGGCTAGGAAAAACTCCCTAGAAAGTTCAGAACCTAGGAAGAAACCTAGAGAGGAACCAGGCTATGAGGGGTGGCCAGTCCTCTTCTGGCTGTGCCGGGTGGAGATTATAACAGAACATGGCCAAGATGTTAAAATGTTCATAAATGACCAGCAGGGTCAAATAATAATAGTCACAGTAGTTGTCGAGGGTGCAACAGGTCAGCACCTCAGGAGTAAATGTCAGTTGTCTTTTCATAGCCGATCATTGAGAGTATCTCCACCACTCCTGCTGTCTCTAGAGAGTTGAAAAAAGCAGGTCTGGGACAGGTAGCACATCCGGTGAACAGGTCAGGGTTCCATAGCCGCAGGCAGAACAGTTGAAACTGGAGCAGCAGCACGGCCAGGTGGACTGGGGAGAGCAAGGAGTCATCATGCCAGGTAGTCCTGAGGCATGGTCCCAGGGCTCAGGTCCTCCGAGAGAGAGAAATAAAAAAAAGAGACAAAATGTAACGCCCCTACATAATGCCCCTTAATAACGCCCCTACATAACGCCCCTTAATAACACCCCTTAATAACGCCCCTACATAATGCCCCTTAATAACGGCCCTTAATAACGCCCCTACATAACGCCCCTACATAATGCCCCTTAATAACGCCCCTTAATAACGCCCCTACATAACGCCCCTACATAATGCCCCTTAATAACGCCCCTACATAACGCCCTACATAACGCCCCTACATAACGCCCCTACATAATGCCCCTTAATAACGCCCTTAATAACGCCCCTACATAACGCCCCTTAATAACGCCCCTACATAATGCCCCTTAATAACGCCCCTACATAATGCCCCTTAATAACGCCCTACATAACGCCCCTTAATAACGCCCTACATAACGCCCCTTAATAACGCCCCTACATAATGCCCCTTAATAACGCCCCTACATAACGCCCCTTAATAACGCCCCTACATAATGCCCCTTAATAACGCCCCTACATAACGCCCCTTAATAACGCCCCTACATAATGCCCCTTAATAACGCCCTACATAATGCCCCTTAATAACGCCCCTACATAATGCCCCTACATAACGCCCTTAATAATGCCCCTACATAACGCCCCTTAATAACGGCCCTACATAATGCCCCTACATAATGCCCCTTAATAACGCCCCTTAATAACGCCCCTTAATGACGGCCATACATAATGCCCCTTAATAACGCCCCTACATAATGCCCCTTAATAACGACCCTACATAACGCCCCTTAATAACGCCGCTACATAAGGCCCCTAAATAACGCCCCTACATAACGCCCCTACATAACGACCCTACATAACGACCCTACATAACGCCGCTACATAAGGCCCCTAAATAACGCCCCTACATAACGCCCCTTAATAACGCCCCTACATAATGCCCCTTAATAACGCCCCTACATAATGCCCCTTAATAAGGTCCCTACATAATGCCCCTTAATAACGCCCCTACATAACACCCCTTAATAACGCCCCTACATAATGCCCCTTAATAACGCCCCTACATAACGCCCCCCTTAATAACACCCCTACATAACGCCCCTTAATAACGCCCCCCTACATAATGCTCCTTAATAACGCCCCTACATAATGCCCCTTAATAACGCCCCTACATAATACCCCTTAATAACGCCCCTACATAATGCCCCTTAATAACGCCCTACATAATGCCCCATAATAACACCCCTACATAATGCCCTTAATAACACCCCTACATAATGCCCCTTGATAACACCCCTACATAATGCCCCTACATAATGCCCCTTAATAACACCCCTAACATAATGCCCCTTAATAACGCCCCTACATAATGCCCCATAATAACACCCCTACATAATGCCCTTAATAACACCCCTACATAACGCCCCTTAATAACACCCCTACATAATGCCCCGACATAATGCCCCTTAATAACGCCCCTACATAATGCCCGTTAATAACGCCCCTACATAATGCCCCTTAATAACGCCCCATTAATAACGCCCCTACATAATGCCCCATAATAACACCCCTACATAATGCCCCGACATAATCCCCCTTAATAACGCCCCTACATAATGCCCCTTAATAACGCCCCTACATAATGCCCCTAATAACACCCCTACATAATGCCCCTAATAACGCCCCTACATAATGCCCCTTAATAACTCCCCACCCCGACATAATGCCCCTTAATAACACCCCTACATAATGCCCCTAATAACGCCCCTACATAGTGCCCCTTAATAAGGCCCCTACATAATGCCCCATAATAACACCCCTACATAATGCCCTTAATAACACCCCTACATAATGCCCCTACATAATGCCCCTTAATAACGCCTCTACATAATGCCCCTTAATAACGCCCCTTAATAACGCCCCTACATAATGCCCCTTAATAACGCCCCTACATAATGCCCCTTAATAACGCCCCTACATAATGCCCCTTAATAACGCCCATAATGCCCCTTAATACATAATGCCCCTTAATAACGCCCCTACATAATGCCCCTAATAACGCCCCCCTACATAATGCCCCTTAATAACGCCCCTACATAATGCCCCATAATAACACCCCTACATAATGCCCCATAATAACACCCCTACATTAACACCCCTACATAATGCCCCTTAATAACGCCCTACATAATGCCCCTTAATAACGCCTCTACATAATGCCCCATAATAACACCCTACATAATGCCCTTAATAACACCCCTACATAATGCCCCTACATAATGCCCCTTAATAACGCCTCTACATAATGCCCCTTAATAACGGCCCCTACATAATGCCCCTTAATAACGCCCCTACATAATGCCCCTTAATAACGCCCCTACATAATGCCCCTTAATAACGCCCTACATAATGCCCCTTAATAACGCCCCTACATAATGCCCCTTAATAACGCCCCTACATAATGCCCCTACATAACGCCCCTTAATAACGCCCCTACATAATGCCCCTACATAACGCCCCTTAATAACGCCCCTACATAATGCCCCTTAATAACACCCCTACATAATGCCCCTAATAACGCCCCTACATAATGCCCCTTAATAACTCCCCCTACATAATGCCCCTTATAATGCCCCTTAATAACACCCCTACATAATGCCCCTAATAACGCCCCTACATAGTGCCCCTTAATAAGGCCCCTACATAATGCCCCATAATAACACCCCTACATAATGCCCTTAATAACACCCCTACATAATGCCCCTACATAATGCCCCTTAATAACGCCTCTACATAATGCCCCTTAATAACGCCCCTTAATAACGCCCCCCTACATAATGCCCCTTAATAACGCCCCTACATAATGCCCCTTAATAACGCCCCTACATAATGCCCCTTAATAACGCCCCTACATAATGCCCCTTAATAACGCCCCTACATAATGCCCCTTAATAACGCCCCTACATAATGCCCCTTAATAACGCCCCTACATAATGCCCCATAATAACACCCCTACATAATGCCCTTAATAACACCCCTACATAATGCCCCTACATAATGCCCCTTAATAACACCCCTACATAATGCCCCATAATAACACCCCTACATAATGCCCCTTAATAACGCCTCTACATAATGCCCCTTAATAACGCCTCTACATAATGCCCCATAATAACACCCCTACATAATGCCCTTAATAACACCCCTACATAATGCCCCTACATAATGCCCCTTAATAACGCCTCTACATAATGCCCCTTAATAACGGCCCTTAATAACGCCCCTACATAATGCCCCTTAATAACGCCCCTACATAATGCCCCTTAATAACGCCCCTACATAATGCCCCTTAATAACGCCCCTACATAATGCCCCTTAATAACGCCCCTACATAATGCCCCTTAATAACGCCCCTACATAATCCATTGCCAACCTCATTAAAGAGGAGGAGCTCGACCACAGTCTCATACAGGAAATTCATCCAGACCTCTTGAGGTCAGTACAGAGAGTAGGTGCTCTCTGGCGTATATATATCTTCTCAGTAAGGAAACAAGGGCAAAGCTTCTGATCAGAGAAGTAACAGTTAGAGGAAAACATGTTGTGTTCAAAGATAATAATCTGTTCAGTTTGATGTCGCGCCTGGCTGACCAGAACTCCATTCAAGTTACAATTAAAAACTACCTGAATCAGCAGATGATAGTGTTTGTGACTGAGTTTCTGGCTGAAGCTGGATGTATGGTGGTGGGGAGAGTGATGAGGCGCATGATAAGATGCAAAGGTCAACTTACAAACTGTTCCAATGGAGATGGTTTTGTATATGTTGAAGCAGCATCCATCATTCCTATAACACGGTCTGTAAAGATGGGCCTCTCACTGGGTCCAAGTATTTTATTACGGACAAGGTTATACATGTTGACATGACTAGCTAACACAATCCCACACTAGAGGGGGTCAGGAGATGGTACAGTACAGTCCCACACTAGAGGGGGCCAGGAGATAGGAGAGTACAGTCCCACACTAGAGGGGGGGGTCAGGAGATGGTAGAGTACAGTCCCACACTAGAGGAGGGTGTCAGGAGATAGTAGAGTACAGTCCCACACTAGAGGGGGTCAGGAGATGGTACAGTACAGTCCCACACTAGAGGGGGTCAGGAGATGGTACAGTACAGTCCCACACTAGAGGGGGGGGTCAGGAGATAGTAGAGTACAGTCCCACACTAGAGGGGGTCAGGAGATGGTACAGTACAGTCCCACACTAGAGGGGGACAGGAGATGGTAGAGTACAGTCCCACACTAGAGGGGGGCAGGAGATGGTACAGTACAGTCCCACACTAGAGGGGGGTCAGGAGATGGTAGAGTACAGTCACACACTAGAGGGGAGTCAGGAGATGGTAGAGTACAGTCCCACACATGAGGAGGGGTCAGGAGATGGTAGAGTACATTCCCACACTAGAGGGGGGTCAGGAGATGGTAGAGTACAGTCCCACACTAGAGGGGGGCAGGAGATGGTAGAGTACAGTCCCACACTAGAGGGGGGTCAGGAGATGGTAGAGTACAGTCCCACACTAGAGGGGGGGGTCAGGAGATGGTAGTGTACAGTCCCACACTAGAGGGGGGTCAGGAGATGGTAGAGTACAGTCCCACACTAGAGGGGGGGGTCAGGAGATGGTAGTGTACAGTCCCACACTAGAGGGCCCCCCTCAGTCCCACACTAGAGGGGGGTCCCACACTAGAGGATAGGTAAGAAGATGATAGAGTACAGTCCCACACTAGAGGGGGGCCAGGAGATGGTAGTGTACAGTCCCACACTAGAGGGTGGGGGGTCAGGAGATGGTAGAGTACAGTCCCACACTAGAGGGGGGGGGGGGGGGTCAGGAGATGGTAGAGTACAGTCCCACACTAGAGGGGGCAGGAGATGGTAGAGTACAGTCCCACACTAGAGGAGGTGTAAGGAGATGATAGAGTACTCTCCTACTACACTGGACAACATAAGGTGCATAGAGGACATGTTTTCACACCATGTGCAGGGCAACAATCCTGTCCCCTTGAGTAGAGCAGACGTATCACATATCTCAGCTGAAATGACTGGACGTGAGACTGAGGTTGAAGAGGATAATTACTCGGCTCCCAAGGACAAAGACGGAGTGAATTAAACATTGGAATTGGTACCTGGTGAGCCAGAGTCTGCAACAGTGACCTCTCATTCCAAGAAGAAAAAATGAAAAATGCTAAAAATGAACCTGGGAAAGTGGCTCCTGAGACCAACGGCAATCAGCGACAATCACAACCCGATAGAAAACCTCTGAGGTTAATAAGAGACCCCCTCGAAGGTGGTGCAACTCTCTGGGGAATACGAAAGAAGGCAGCCAAACATCAATGCTGGCCTTCATTCAAACAATCCAGAATCAACATACACCCAGGAGGCCCAGTGCACCAAGCTCCCCATCAGTTCAGGAGGAAGGTCAAACAACCCAGAATCAACATACACCCAGGAGGCCCAGTGCACCAAGCTCCCCATCAGTTCAGGAGGAAGGTCAACAACCCAGAATCAACATACACCCAGGAGGCCCAGTGCACCAAGCTCCCCATCAGTTCAGGAGGAAGGTCAACAATCCAGAATCAACATACACCCAGGAGGCCCAGTGCACCAAGCTCCCCATCAGTTCAGGAGGAAGGTCAAACAACCCAGAATCAACATACACCCAGGAGGCCCAGTGCACCAAGCTCCCCATCAGTTCAGGAGGAAGGTCAAACAACCCAGAATCAACATACACCCAGGAGGCCCAGTGCACCAAGCTCCCCATCAGTTCAGGAGGAAGGTCAACAACCCAGAATCAACATACACCCAGGAGGCCCAGTGCACCAAGCTCCCCATCAGTTCAGGAGGAAGGTCAAACAACCCAGAATCAACATACACCCAGGAGGCCCAGTGCACCAAGCTCCCCATCAGTTCAGGAGGAAGGTCAAACAACCCAGAATCAACATACACCCAGGAGGCCCAGTGCACCAAGCTCCCCATCAGTTCAGGAGGAAGGTCAAACAACCCAGAATCAACATACACCCAGGAGGCCCAGTGCACCAAGCTCCCCATCAGTTCAGGAGGAAGGTCAACAGCCCAGAATCAACATACACCCAGGAGGCCCAGTGCACCAAGCTCCCCATCAGTTCAGGAGGAAGGTCAACAGCCCATAATCAACATACACCCAGGAGGCCCAGTGCACCAAGCTCCCCATCAGTTCAGGAGGAAGGTCAACAACCCAGAATCAACATACACCCAGGAGGCCCAGTGCACCAAGCTCCCCATCAGTTCAGGAGGAAGGTCAACAATCCAGAATCAACATACACCCAGGAGGCCCAGTGCACCAAGCTCCCCATCAGTTCAGGAGGAAGGTCAAACAACCCAGAATCAACATACACCCAGGAGGCCCAGTGCACCAAGCTCCCCATCAGTTCAGGAGGAAGGTCAAACAACCCAGAATCAACATACACCCAGGAGGCCCAGTGCACCAAGCTCCCCATCAGTTCAGGAGGAAGGTCAACAGCCCAGAATCAACATACACCCAGGAGGCCCAGTGCACCAAGCTCCCCATCAGTTCAGGAGGAAGGTCAACAACCCAGAATCAACATACACCCAGGAGGCCCAGTGCACCAAGCTCCCCATCAGTTCAGGAGGAAGGTCAAACAACCCAGAATCAACATACACCCAGGAGGCCCAGTGCACCAAGCTCCCCATCAGTTCAGGAGGAAGGTCAAACAACCCAGAATCAACATACACCCAGGAGGCCCAGTGCACCAAGCTCCCCATCAGTTCAGGAGGAAGGTCAACAACCCAGAATCAACATACACCCAGGAGGCCCAGTGCACCAAGCTCCCCATCAGTTCAGGAGGAAGGTCAACAACCCAGAATCAACATACACCCAGGAGGCCCAGTGCACCAAGCTCCCCATCAGTTCAGGAGGAAGGTCAAACAACCCAGAATCAACATACACCCAGGAGGCCCAGTGCACCAAGCTCCCCATCAGTTCAGGAGGAAGGTCAAACAACCCAGAATCAACATACACCCAGGAGGCCCAGTGCACCAAGCTCCCCATCAGTTCAGGAGGAAGGTCAAACAACCCAGAATCAACATACACCCAGGAGGCCCAGTGCACCAAGCTCCCCATCAGTTCAGGAGGAAGGTCAAACAACCCAGAATCAACATACACCCAGGAGGCCCAGTGCACCAAGCTCCCCATCAGTTCAGGAGGAAGGTCAAACAACCCAGAATCAACATACACCCAGGAGGCCCAGTGCACCAAGCTCCCCATCAGTTCAGGAGGAAGGTCAAACAACCCAGAATCAACATACACCCAGGAGGCCCAGTGCACCAAGCTCCCCATCAGTTCAGGAGGAAGGTCAAACAACCCAGAATCAACATACACCCAGGAGGCCCAGTGCACCAAGCTCCCCATCAGTTCAGGAGGAAGGTCAACAACCCAGAATCAACATACACCCAGGAGGCCCAGTGCACCAAGCTCCCCATCAGTTCAGGAGGAAGGTCAAACAACCCAGAATCAACATACACCCAGGAGGCCCAGTGCACCAAGCTCCCCATCAGTTCAGGAGGAAGGTCAAACAACCCAGAATCAACATACACCCAGGAGGCCCAGTGCACCAAGCTCCCCATCAGTTCAGGAGGAAGGTCAAACAACCCAGAATCAACATACACCCAGGA
Source organism: Oncorhynchus gorbuscha (assembly GCF_021184085.1). Taxonomy (NCBI): domain Eukaryota; kingdom Metazoa; phylum Chordata; class Actinopteri; order Salmoniformes; family Salmonidae; genus Oncorhynchus; species Oncorhynchus gorbuscha. The sequence goes on from NC_060181.1 coordinate 1,535,149, forward strand.
GGCCCAGTGCACCAAGCTCCCCATCAGTTCAGGAGGAAGGTCAAACAACCCAGAATCAACATACACCCAGGAGGCCCAGTGCACCAAGCTCCCCATCAGTTCAGGAGGAAGGTCAACTGCAGAATCACAACACCTAGGAGGCCCAGTGACCAAGCTCCCCATCAGTTCAGGAGGAAGGTCAAGAAAAGTCAACACACCCAGGAGGCCCATCCACTCCAAAGTCATTGAGGAAGGATTGAAATAATCTAGCTATTTGGTAACATATGATATCTGGATCAAAACCCGTTCAATAATGACCACCCACATAATGATGCACCGACATGATGACCCTTTGGATATAATGACCCTGCTAAATGACCCTACATATATTATACCCTATTATATTATTATTATTATTTATATATTATAAACAACCCAGAATCAACATACATGGACCCAGTGCATAATCCCCATCAGTTCAAGGACCCTCAAACAAATGAATCAACATACACCCATGACCCAGTGCATAATGACCCCATCATTCAGGAGGACCCTCATAATGACCCAGAATCAACATACACCCAGGAGGCCCAGTGCATAATCACCCCATCAGTAATGAAGGTCATAATGACCCAGAATCAACATAACCCAGGAGGCCCAGTGCATAATGACCCCACATAAGGAAGGTCACATAATGACAACATATAACCTGACCCAGTGCATAATCCCCATCAGTTCAGGAGGAAGGTCAACTGCAGAAACAAAAGCTGATATGGAGAAGTAGAGAAAAGTCTCACTATTTTGCCATCCACACCAAAGTCATTGAGGAAGGATTGAAATAATCTATATTTGAGTAACATATGATATCTGGATCAAAACCCGACATAAAGCCACTACATAATCACCCTACATAATGACCCTACATAATGACCCTACATAATCACCCTACATAATGACCCGACATAATGACCCTACATAATGACCCTACATAATCACCCTACATAATGACCCTACATAATGACCCTACATAATGACCCGACATAATGACCCTACATAATGACCCTACATAATGACCCTACATAATGACCCGACATAATGACCCTACATAATGACCCTACATAATCACCCTACATAATGACCCTACATAATGACCCTACATAATGACCCTACATAATGACCCTACATAATGACCCTACATAATGACCCGACATAATGACCCTACATAATGACCCTACATAATGACCCTACATAATGACCCTACATAATGACCCTACATAATGACCCTACATAATGACCCTACATAATGACACATAATGACCCTAAAGCCACTAATAATCACCCTACATAATGACCCTACATAATGACCCTACATAATCACCCTACATAAAGACCCTACATAATCACCCTACATAATCACCCTACATAATGACCCTACATAATGACCCTACATAATGACCCTACATAATGACCCTACATAATGACCCTACATAATGACCCGACATAATCACCCTACATAAAGCCACTACATAATCACCCTACATAATGACCCTACATAATGACCCGACATAATGACCCTACATAATCACCCGACATAATGACCACTACATAATGACCCTACATAATGACCCAACATAATGACCCTACATAATGACCCGACATAATGACCCTACATAATGACCCTACATAATGACCCTACATAATGACCCTACATAATGACCCTACATAATGACCCTACATAATGACCCGACATAATGACCCTACATAATCACCCTACATAATGACCCTACATAATGACCCTACATAATCACCCTACATAATGACCCTACATAATCACCCTACATAATGACCCTACATAATGACCCGACATAATGACCCTACATAATGACCCTACATAATCACCCTACATAATGACCCTACATAATGACCCTACATAATGACCCAACATAATGACCCTACATAATGACCCTACATAATGACCCGACATAATGACCCTACATAATGACCCTACATAATGACCCGACATAATGACCCGACATAATCACCCTACATGAAGCCACTACATAATCACCCTACATAATGACCCTACATAATGACCCGACATAATGACCCTACATAATGACCCTACATAATGACCCGACATAATGACCCTACATAATGACCCGACATAATGACCCATTTACATTTACATTTACATTTAAGTCATTTAGCAGACGCTCTTATCCAGAGCGACTTACAAATTGGTGCATTCACCTTATGACATCCAGTAGGACAGTCACTTAACAATAGTGCATCTAAAACTTAGGGGGGTGGGGTGAGAGGGATTACTTAACCTATCCTAGGTATTCCTTAAAGAGGTGGGGTTTCAGGTGTCTCCGGAAGGTGGTGATTGACTCCGCTGTCCTGGCGTTGTGAGGGAGTTTGTTCCACCATTGGGGGGCCAGGGCAGCGAACAGTTTTGACTGGGCTGAGCGGGAGCTGTACTTCCTCAGTGGTAGGGAGGCGAGCAGGCCAGAGGTGGATGAACGCAGTGCCCTTGTTTGGGTGTAGGGCCTGATCAGAGCCTGGAGGTACTGAGGTGCCGTTCCCCTCACAGCTCCGTAGGCAAGCACCATGGTCTTGTAGCGGATGCGAGCTTCAACTGGAAGCCAGTGGAGAGAACGGAGGAGCGGGGTGACGTGAGAGAACTTGGGAAGGTTGAACACCAGACGGGCTGCGGCGTTCTGGATGAGTTGAAGGGGTTTAATGGCACAGGCAGGGAGCCCAGCCAACAGCGAGTTGCAGTAATCCAGACGGGAGATGACAAGTGCCTGGATTAGGACCTGCGCCGCTTCCTGTGTGAGGCAGGGTCGTACTCTGCGGATGTTGTAGAGCATGAACCTACAGGAACGGGCCACCGCCTTGATGTTAGTTGAGAACGACAGGGTGTTGTCCAGGATCACGCCAAGGTTCTTGGCGCTCTGGGAGGAGGACACAATGGAGTTGTCAACCGTGATGGCGAGATCATGGAACGGGCAGTCCTTCCCCGGGAGGAAGAGCAGCTCCGTCTTGCCGAGGTTCAGCTTGAGGTGGTGATCCGTCATCCACACTGATATGTCTGCCAGACATGCAGAGATGCGATTCGCCACCTGGTCATCAGAAGGGGGAAAGGAGAAGATTAATTGTGTGTCGTCTGCATAGCAATGATAAGAGAGACCATGTGAGGTTATGACAGAGCCAAGTGACTTGGTGTATAGCGAGAATAGGAGAGGGCCAAGAACAGAGCCCTGGGGGACACCAGTGGTGAGAGCGCGTGGTGAGGAGACAGATTCTCGCCACGCCACCTGGTAGGAGCGACCTGTCAGGTAGGACGCAATCCAAGCGTGGGCCGCGCCGGAGATGCCCAACTCGGAGAGGGTGGAGAGGAGGATCTGATGGTTCACAGTATCGAAGGCAGCCGATAGATCTAGAAGGATGAGAGCAGAGGAGAGAGAGTTAGCTTTAGCAGTGCGGAGCGCCTCCGTGATACAGAGGAGAGCAGTCTCAGTTGAATGACTAGTCTTGAAACCTGACTGATTTGGATCAAGAAGGTCATTCAGAGAGAGATAGCGGGAGAGCTGGCCAAGGACGGCACGTTCAAGAGTTTTGGAGAGAAAAGAAAGAAGGGATACTGGTCTGTAATTGTTGACATCGGAGGGATCGAGTGTAGGTTTTTTCAGAAGGGGTGCAACTCTCGCTCTCTTGAAGACGGAAGGGACGTAGCCAACGGTCAGGGATGAGTTGATGAGCGAGGTGAGGTAAGGGAGAAGGTCTCCGGAAATGGTCTGGAGAAGAGAGGAGGGGATAGGGTCAAGCGGGCAGGTTGTTGGGCGGCCGGCCGTCACAAGACGCGAGATTTCATCTGGAGAGAGAGGGGAGAAAGAGGTCAGAGCACAGGGTAGGGCAGTGTGAGCAGAACCAGCGGTGTCGTTTGACTTAGCAAACGAGGATCGGATGTCGTCGACCTTCTTTTCAAAATGGTTGACGAAGTCATCTGCAGAGAGGGAGGAGGGGGGGGGGGCGGAGGGATTCAGGAGGGAGGAGAAGGTGGCAAAGAGCTTCCTAGGGTTAGAGGCAGATGCTTGGAATTTAGCGTGGTAGAAAGTGGCTTTAGCAGCAGAGACAGAGGAGGAAAATGTAGAGAGGAGGGAGTGAAAGGATGCCAGGTCCGCAGGGAGGCGAGTTTTCCTCCATTTCCGCTCGGCTGCCCGGAGCCCTGTTCTGTGAGCTCGCAATGAGTCATCGAGCCACGGAGCGGGAGGGGAGGACCGAGCCGGCCTGGAGGATAGGGGACATAGAGAGTCAAGGGATGCAGAGAGGGAGGAGAGGAGGGTTGAGGAGGCAGAATCAGGAGATAGGTGGGAGAAGGTTTGAGCGGAGGGAAGAGATGATAGGATGGAAGAGGAGAGAGTAGCGGGGGAGAGAGAGCGAAGGTTGGGACGGCGCGATACCATCCGAGTAGGGGCAGTGTGGGAGGTGTTGGATGAGAGCGAGAGGGAAAAGGATACAAGGCAGTGGTCGGAGACTTGGAGGGGAGTTGCAATGAGGTTAGTGGAAGAACAGCATCTAGTAAAGATGAGGTCGAGCGTATTGCCTGCCTTGTGAGTAGGGGGAAGGTGAGAGGGTGAGGTCAAAAGAGGAGAGGAGTGGAAAGAAGGAGGCAGAGAGGAAAGAGTCAAAGGTAGACGTGGGGAGGTTAAAGTCGCCCAGAACTGTGAGAGGTGAGCCGTCCTCAGGAAAGGAGCTTATCAAGGCATCAAGCTCATTGATGAACTCTCCGAGGGAACCTGGAGGGCGATAAATGATAAGGATGTTAAGCTTGAAAGGGCTAGTAACTGTGACAGCATGGAATTCAAAGGAGGCGATAGACAGATGGGTAAGGGGAGAAAGAGAGAATGACCACTTGGGAGAGATGAGGATCCCGGTGCCACCACCCCGCTGACCAGACGCTCTCGGGGTGTGCGAGAACACGTGGGCGGACGAAGAGAGAGCAGTAGGAGTAGCAGTGTTGTCTGTGGTGATCCATGTTTCCGTCAGTGCCAAGAAGTCGAGGGACTGGAGGGAGGCATAGGCTTAGATGAACTCTGCCTTGTTGACCGCAGATTGGCAGTTCCAGAGGCTACCGGAGACCTGGAACTCCACGTGGGTCCTGCGCGCTGGGACCACCAGAGTAGGGTGGCCGCGGCCACGCGGTGAGGAGCGTTTGTATGGTCTGTGCAGAGAGGAGAGAACAGGGATAAACAGACACATAGTTGACAGGCTACAGAAGAGGCTACGCTAATGCAAAGGAGATTGGAATGACAAGTGGACTACACGTCTCAAATGTTCAGAAAGTTAAGCTACGTAGCAAGAATCTTATTGACTAAAATGATTAAAATGATACAGTACTGCTGAAGTAGGCCAGCTGGCAGTGGGTGCGTTGTTGACACTACACTAATCAAGTCGTTCCGTTGAGTGTAATAGTTTCTGCAGTGTTGCTATTCGGGGGCTAGCAGGCTAGCTAGCAGTGTTGTTTACGTTACGTTGCGTTAAAATAACGACAATAGATGGCTAGCGAACCTAGAAAATCGCTCTAGACTACACAATTATCTTTGATACAAAGACGGCTATGTAGCTAGCTAAGTAGCTAGCTACGATCAAACAAATCAAACCGTTGTACTGTAATGAAAATGAAGTGAAAATGTGATACAACCTGTGAATGCGACCGGGTAGTTGAGTTCTATACAGAAGACGTTGGCTAGCGTTGGCTAGCTGTTGGCTAGCTAGCAGAGTCACCTACGTTAAGGACGACAAATAGCTGGCTAGCTAACCTCGGTAAATTAAGATAATCACTCTAAGACTACACACTCTAAACCTAAACAACACAATTATCTTGGATACGATGATACGATGATACGAAGACAGCAAAGACAGCTATGTAGCTAGCTAACACTAAACTAATCAAGTCGTTCAGTTGAGTGTAACAGTTTCTCCAGTGCAGCTAATCAGTGGACGTTAGCTAGCTGGCTAGTGAAGACTACGTTAGGACGGCGAAATACGATAATTACGCAATTATCTTTGATACAAAGACGGCTATGTAGCTAGCTGAGAAGAAATTGCTAAGATAAGACAAATCAAACCGTTGTGATATAATGAAATATAATGAAAAAGTTATACTACCCGTTGGAGCGACGTGCAGATGCGACCACTCGCTCCAACCGGAACCGGTTGACATAATGACCCGACACTAATCACCCTACATAATGACCCTACATAATGACCCTACATAATGACCCGACATAATGACCCTACATAATCACCCTACATAATGACCCTACATAATGACCCTACATAATCACCCTACATAATGACCCTACATAATGACCCTACATAATGACCCTACATAATCACCCTACATAATGACCCGACATAATGACCCGACATAATCACCCTACATAATGACCCTACATAATGACCCTACATAATCACCCTACATAATGACCCTACATAATGACCCTACATAATGACCCTACATAATCACCCTACATAATGACCCGACATAATCACCCGACATAATGACCCTACATAATCACCCTACATAATGACCCTACATAATCACCCTACATAATCACCCTACATAATGACCCTACATAATCACCCTACATAATGACCCTACATAATGACCCGACATAATGACCCTACATAATGACCCTACATAATCACCCTACATAATGACCCGACATAATCACCCTACATAATGACCCTACATAATGACCCGACATAATGACCCTACATAATAACCCGACATAATGACCCTACATAATGACCCGACATAAAGCCACTACATAATCACCCTACATAATCACCCTACATAATCACCCTACATAATCACCCTACATAATGACCCTACATAATGACCCGACATAATGACCCTACATAATGACCCGACATAATCACCCTACATAATGACCCTACATAATGACCCGACATAATGACCCTACATAATGACCCGACATAATGACCCTACATAATGACCCTACATAATGACCCTATATAAAGCCACTACATAATGACCCTACATAATGACCCTACATAATCACCCTACATAATGACCCGACATAATGACCCGACATAATCACCCTACATAATGACCCTACATAATGACCCGACATAATGACCCGACATAATGACCCGACATAATGACCCTACATAATGACCCTACATAATCACCCTACATAATGACCCGACATAATGACCCTACATAATGACCCTACATAATGACCCGACATAAAGCCACTACATAATCACCCTACATAATGACCCTACATAATCACCCTACATAATCACCCTACATAATGACCCGACATAATGACCCTACATAATCACCCTACATAATGACCCGACATAATGACCCGACATAAAGCCACTACATAATGACCCTACATAATGACCCTACATAATCACCCTACATAATGACCCGACATAAAGCCACTACATAATCACCCTACATAATGACCCGACATAATGACCCGACATAATGACCCTACATAATGACCCTACATAATGACCCGACATAATGACCCTACATAATGACCCGACATAATCACCCTACATAATGACCCTACATAATGACCCTACATAATCACCCTACATAATGACCCTACATAATGACCCTACATAATGACCCTACATAATCACCCTACATAATGACCCGACATAATGACCCGACATAATCACCCTACATAATCACCCTACATAATGACCCTACATAATCACCCTACATAATGACCCGACATAATGACCCTACATAATCACCCGACATAATGACCCTACATAATGACCCTACATAATCACCCTACATAATGACCCGACATAATGACCCTACATAATGACCCTACATAATGACCCGACATAAAGCCACTACATAATCACCCTACATAATGACCCTACATAATCACCCTACATAATCACCCTACATAATCACCCGACATAATGACCCTACATAATCACCCTACATAATGACCCGACATAATGACCCGACATAAAGCCACTACATAATGACCCTACATAATGACCCTACATAATCACCCTACATAATGACCCGACATAAAGCCACTACATAATCACCCTACATAATGACCCGACATAATGACCCTACATAATGACCCTACATAATGACCCTACATAATGACCCTACATAATGACCCTACATAATCACCCTACATAATGACCCTACATAATGACCCGACATAATGACCCGACATAAAGCCACTACATAATGACCCGACATAATGACCCGACATAATGACCCGACATAATGACCCTACATAATGACCCTACATAATCACCCTACATAATGACCCGACATAATGACCCTACATAATCACCCGACATAATGACCCTACATTATGACCCAACATAATGACCCGACATAATGACCCTACATAATCACCCGACATAATGACCCTACATAATGACCCAACATAATGACCCTACATAATGACCCTACATAATGACCCTACATTATGACCCAACATAATGACCCTACATAATGACCCTACATAATGACCCAACATAATGACCCTACATAATGACCCGACATAATGACCCGACATAATGACCCGACATAATGACCCAACATAATGACCCTACATTATGACCTGACATAACGTGACCACATAATCACCCTACATAATGACCCGACATAATGACCCTACATAATGACCCGACATAACGTGACCACTTAATCACACCCCTACGTCACTCCCCTGGATAACGCCCCTGGATAACACCGCTGGATAACACCCCTGGATAACGCCCCTGGATAACGCCCCTGGATAACGTCCCTGGATAACGCCCCTGGATAACGCCCCTGGATAACGCCCCTACGTCACGCCCCTGGATAACGCCCCTGGATAACACCCCTGGATAACACCCCTGGATAACACGCCTACGTCACGCCCCTGGATAACGCCCCTGGATAACACCCCTACGTCACGCCCCTGGATAACACCCCTACGTCACGCCCCTGGATAACGGCCCTTGATAACACCCCTGGATAACGCCCCTGGAAAACACCCCTGGATAATGCCCCTACGTCACGCCCCTGGATAACACACCTGGATAACGCCCCTGGATAACGCCCCTGGATAACGCCCCTGGATAACGCCCCTGGATAACGCCCCTACGTCACGCCCCTGGATAACACCCCTACGTCACGCCCCTGGATAACACCCCTGGATAACGCCCCTGGATAACGCCCCTGGATAACGCCCCTGGATAACACTCCTGGATAACGCCCTGGATAACACTCCTGGATAACGCCCCTGGATAACGCCCTACGTCACGCCCCTGGATAACGCCCTGGATAACGTCCCTACGTCACGCCCCTGGATAACGCCCTACATCACGCCCCTGGATAACGCCCTGGATAACGCCCCTACGTCACGCCCCTGGATAACGCCCCTGGATAACGCCCCTGGATAACCCCCTGGATAACGCCCCTACGTCACGCCCCTGGATAACGCCCCTGGATAACGCCCTGGATAACGCCCCTACGTCACGCCCCTGGATAACGCCCCTGGATAACGCCCCTACGTCACGCCCCTGGATAACGCCCCTGGATAACGCCCTGGATAACACCCCTGGATAACGCCCCTGGATAACGCCCCTGGATAACGCCCCTACGTCACACCCCTGGATAACGCCCTACGTCACGCCCCTGGATAACACCCCTGGATAACACCCCTGGATAACGCCCCTACGTCACGCCCCTGGATAACGCCCTACGTCACGCCCCTGGATAACACCCCTGGATAACGCCCCTACGTCACGCCCTGGATAACGCCCCTACGTCACGCCCCTGGATAACGCCCCTGGATAACGCCCTGGATAAGGCCCCTACATCACGCCCCTGGATAAGGCCCCTACATCACGCCCCTGGATAACGCCCCTACGTCACACCCCTGGATAACGCCCTACGTCACGCCCCTGGATAACACCCCTGGATAACACCCCTGGATAACGCCCCTACGTCACGCCCCTGGATAACGCCCCTACGTCACGCCCCTGGATAACACCCCTGGATAACGCCCCTACGTCACGCCCCTGGATAACGCCCCTACGTCACGCCCCTGGATAACGCCCCTGGATAACGCCCCTGGATAAGGCCCCTACATCACGCCCCTGGATAAGGCCCCTACATCACGCCCCTGGATAACGCCCCTACGTCACACTCCTGGATAACGCCCCTGGATAACACCCCTGGATAACGCCCCTGGATAATGCCCCTGGATAACGCCCCTACGTCACGCCCCTGGATAACGCCCATGGATAACGCCCCTACGTCACGCCCCTGGATAACGCCCCTGGATAATGCCCCTACGTCACTCCCCTGGATAACGCCCCTACGTCACACCCCTGGATAACACCCCTACGTCACACCCCTGGATAACGCCCCTACGTCACTCCCCTGGATAACGCCCCTGGATAACGCCCCTACGTCACGCCCCTGGATAACGCCCCTGGATAACGTCCCTACGTCACGCCCCTGGATAACGCCCCTACATCACGTCCCTGGATAACGCCCCTGGATAACGCCCCTGGATAACGCCCCTACGTCACACCCCTGGATAACGCCCCTGGATAACGCCCCTACGTCACTCCCCTGGATAACGCCCCTACGTCACTCCCCTGGATAACACCCCTGGATAACACCCCTACGTCACACCCCTGGATAACACCCCTACGTCACTCCCCTGGATAACGCCCCTACGTCACTCCCCTGGATAACACCCCTGGATAACGCCCCTACGTCACACCCCTGGATAACACCCATACGTCACACCCCTGGATAACACCCATACGTCACACCCCTGGATAACACCCCTATGTCACGCCCCTGGATAACGCCCCTAAGACACGCCCCTGGATAACGCCCCTGGATAACGCCCCTGGATAACGTCCCTGGATAACGTCCCTGGATAACACCCCTGGATAAAGCCCCCTTAAGGGTGTTTTGAATAGGATTCAGGGCCCATAGGGTGTAGTGAATTGCGTTCAGGGCCTTAAGGGTGTTTTGAATACGATTCAGGGCCCATAGGGTGTAGCAAATGGGGTTCAGCGCCTATAGGGTGTAGTAAGGTGTAGTGAACAGAGTTATGGGCCAATTAGGTGTAGTGCACATGGTTCAGGGCCCATAAGGTGTAGTGAGGGCCCATAAGGTTTTGTGAATATGGTTCAGGACCCATAAGGTGTAGGGAATCAAGTTCAGGGCACATAGGGTGTAGGGAACAGGGTTCAGGGCCCATAGGGTGTAGTGAATCAAGTTCAGTGCCCATAAGGTGTAGTGAATATGGTTCAGGGCCCATATGATTTAGTGAATGGGGTTCAGGACCCATAGGGTGTAGTGAATATGGTTCAGGGGACATAGGGTGTAGTGAAAAGGGTTCAGGGGATAAAGGGTGTAGTGAATAGGGCCCTGGGCCCTTAAGGTGTGGTGAATATGGTTCAGGGCCCATAGGGTGCATTTGATTTAATTAATTGCTCATAAGGTGTAGTGAATAGAATTCAGGGCCCATAAGGTGTGGTGAATATGGTTCAGGGCCCATATGGTGTAGAAAATAGGGTTCAGGGCCCATAGGGTGTAGGGAATATGGTTCAGGGCCCATAGGATGTAGTGACAAGGGTTCCGGGCCCATAGGGTGTAGTGAAGAGGGTTCAGGGCCAATAGGGTGTAGTAAATAGGGTTCAGGGCCCATATGGTGTAGTGAATATGGTTCAGGGCCATATGGTGTAGTGAATAGGGTTCAGGGCCCATATGGTGTAGTGAATAGGGTTCAGAGCCCATAGGGTGTAGTGAATATGTTTCAGGGCCCATATGGTGTAGTGAATAGGGTTCAGGGCCCATATGGTGTAGTGAATATGGTTCAGGGCCATATGGTGTAGTGAATAGGGTTCAGGGCCCATAGGGTGTAGTGAATAGGATTCAGGGCCCATATGGTGTAGTAAATAGGGTTCAGGGGACAAAGGGTGTAGTGAATAGGGTTCAGGGGACAAAGGGTGTAGTGAATAGGGTCCTGGGCCCATAAGGTGTATTGAATTTTGTTCAGGGCCCATAAGGTGTAGGGAATAGGGTTTCGGGCACATAGGGTGTAGGGAATATTGTTCAGGGGACATAGATTGTAGTGAATAGTGTTCCGGGCCCATAGTGTGTAGTGAATAGGATTCAGGGCCCATAAGGTGTAGTGAATAGGGTTCATGGCCCATAGGATGTAGTGACAAGGGTTCCGGGCCCATAGGGTGTAGTGAAGAGGGTTCAGGGCCAATAGGGTGTAGTGAATAGTGTGTAGTGAATGCGGTTCAGGGCACATAAGGTGTATTGAATAGAGTTCAGGGCCCATAAGGTGTAGTGAATATGGTTCAGGACCCATATGGATTAGTGAAAAGGGTTCAGAGCCCATAGGGTGTAGTGAATAGGGTTCAGGGCCCATAGGGTGTAGTGAATAGGTTTCAGGGCCCATAAGGTGTAGTGAATAGGTTTCAGGGCCAATAAGGTGTGGTGAATAGGATTCAGGGCCCATAAGGTGTATTGGATAGGGTTAAGAGCCATAGAGTTTAGTGAATAGGGTTCAGGGCCCATACGGTGTATTGAATAGGGTTCGGGGCCCATAGGGTGTAGTGAAAAGTGTTCAGGGCCCATAAGGTGTAGTGACAAGGGTTCAGAGCCCATGGTGTGTAGTGAATTGGGTTCAGGGCCCATAAGGTGTATTGAATAGGGTTCGGGGCCCATAGGGTGTAGTGACAAGTGTTCAGGGCCCATAAGGTGTAGTGACAAGGGTTCAGAGCCCATGGTGTGTAGTGAATTGGGTTCAGGACCCATAAGGTGTATTGAAAAGGGTTCGGGGCCCATAGGGTGTAGTGACATGGGTTCAGAGCCCATGGTGTGTAGTGAATTGGGTTCAGGACCCATAAGGTGTATTGAAAAGGGTTCGGGGCCCATAGGGTGTAGTGACAAGGGTTCAGAGCCCATGGTGTGTAGTGAATTGGGTTCAGGACCCATAGGGTGTAGTGAATAGGGTTCCGGGCCCATAGGGTGTAGTGAATAGGGTTCCGGGCCCATATGTTGTAGACTTCCATTTCAGAAGCAGATAAGCCTTTTGTCATCTGGAGGTCACTGGATATCATGATTTAATGAAATCAGCATGTTTTTCTTCCCTCTCATATCTATAGTATGTAGAATTGTAACAATGTTTATTTGTAATATAGAGTTCAAAGGTACTCTACATGATTCGTGGTCCTGTAGCTCAGTGGGGTTCGATCCCCGGGACCACCCATACGTAGAATGTATGCACACATGACTGTAAGTCGCTTTGGATAAAAGCGTCTGCTAAATGGCATATATTATTATTATTATATTATTCAGTGTTGATGACTCTAGTGGAATTGTAACTGCCAATCTATAAATGTCCACAAGATGGAAGCAGAGGTAGTCCTGCAACAGTGTGATTTGTGGAAGTCTGTGAGGGGGATATACCATCCATCCATATTCCTCCACAAAGCCTGGAAAATGAATGCGAATATTGAACCCAGATCAATGTTATACCTCAGATTCCTCTGGGGATTGATATAAATCAGGCCATAGTGACATTTAAACGCACATTTAAACAGACTACCCAATTTCCATGATGTCAATGGAGCACCTGTATGAGTCCAACCATCTCAGCTTCCAGGAACACACCAGACTAGCTAGAGAGACACATTCCCTGTGTACTGCACTACTACACTACCAGGGCCCTGTGTACTGCACTACCACACTACCAGGGCCCGGTGTACTGCACTACCACACTACCAGGGCCCGGTGTACTGCACTACTACACTACCAGGGCCCGGTGTACTGCACTACCACACTACCAGGGCCCGGTGTACTGCACTACCAGGGCCCTGTGTACTGCACTACCACACTACCAGGGCCCTGTGTACTGCACTACTACACTACCTGGGCCCGGTGTACTGCACTACCACACTACCAGGACCTGGTGTACTGCACTACTACACTACCAGGGCCCTGTGTACTGCACTACCACACTACCAGGGCCCGGTGTACTGCACTACCACACTACCAGGGCCCGGTGTACTGCACTACCACACTACCAGGGCCCGGTGTACTGTACTACCACACTACCAGGGCCCGGTGTACTGCACTACCACACTACCAGGGCCCGGTTTACTGCACTACCACACTACCAGGGCCCGGTGTACTGCACTACCACACTACCAGGTCCCGGTGTACTGCACTACCACACTACCAGGTCCCGGTGTACTGCACTATCACACTACCAGGGCCCGGTGTACTGCACTACCACACTACCAGGGCCCGGTGTACTGCACTACCACACTACCAGGGCCCGGTGTACTGCACTACCACACTACCAGGGCCCAGTGTACTGCACTACTACACTACCAGGGCCCTGTGTACTGCACTACCACACTACCAGGGCCCGGTGTACTGCACTACTACACTACCAGGGCCCGGTGTACTGCACAACCACACTACCAGGGCCCGGTGTACTGCACTACCACACTACCAGGGCCCGGTGTACTGCACTACTACACTACCAGGGGCCGGTGTACTGCACTACCACACTACCAGGGCCCGGTGTACTGCACTACCACACTACCAGGGCCCGGTGTACTGCACTACCACACTACCAGGGCCCGGTGTACTGCACTATAACACTACCAGGGCCCGGTGTACTGCACTACCACACTACCAGGGCCCGGTGTACTGCACTACAACACTACCAGGGCCCTGTGTACTGCACTACAACACTACCAGGGCCCGGTGTACTGCACTACCACACTACCAGGGCCCGGTGTACTGCACTACAACACTACCAGGGCCCTGTGTACTGCACTACCACACCCTACCAGGGGGCCCTGGTGTACTGCACTACTACCAGGGCCCTGTGTACTACCAGGGCCCGGTGTACTGCACTACCACATTACCAGGGCCCTGTGTACTGCACTACAACACTACCAGGGCCCTGTGTACTGTACTGCACTACTGCACTACTACTACCAGGGCCCGGTGTACTACTGCTCTACTACACTACCAGGGCCCTGTGTACTGTGCTACTACACTACCAGGGCCCTGTGTACTGCACTACTACACTACCAGGGCCCTGTGTACTGCACTACTACACTACCAGGGCCCTGTGTACTGCACTACTACACTACCAGGGCCCTGTGTACTGCACTACAACACTACCAGGGTCCTGTGTACTGTACTAGTACACTACCAGGGCCCTGTGTACTGCACTACTACACTACCAGGGCCCTGTGTACTACACTACCAGGGCCCTGTGTACTGCACTACCACACTACCAGGGCCCTGTGTACTGTACTACTACACTACTAAACTACCAGGGCCCTGTGTACTGCACTACTAAACTACCAGGGCCCTGTGTACTGCACTACTAAACTACCAGGGCCCTGTGTACTGCACTACTAAACTACCAGGGCCCTGTGTACTGCACTACTACACTACCAGGGCCCTGTGTACTGCAATGGGCCCTGTACTGCACTACCACACTACCAGGGCCCTGTGTACTGCACTGGGCCCTGTGTACTGCACTACTACACTACCAGGGCCCTGTGTACTGCACTACTACACTACCAGGGCCCTGTGTACTACCAGGGCCCTGTGTACTACTACACTACCAGGGCCCTGTGTACTGGGCCCTGTGTACTACAACACCAGGGCCCTGTGTACTACTACAGGGCCCTGTGTGTACTGTACTACCAGGGCCCTGTGTACTGTACTACCAGGGCCCTGTGTACTGTACTACAACACTACCAGGACCCTGTGTACTACACCACCAGGGCCCTGTGTACTGAACTACCAGGGCCCTGTGTACTGTACTACTACACTACTAAACTACCAGGGCCCTGGGCCCTGTGTACTGCACTACTAAACTACCAGGGCCCTGTGTACTGCACTACTAAACTACCAGGGCCCTGTGTACTGCACTACTAAACTACCAGGGCCCTGTGTACTGCACTACTAAACTACCAGGGCCCTGTGTACTGCAGGGCCCTGTGTACTGCACTACTACACTACCAGGGCCCTGTGTACTGCACTACTACAGGGCCCTACCAGGGCCCTGTGTACTGTGCTACTACACTACCAGGGCCCTGTGTACTGCACTACTACACTACCAGGGCCCTGTGTACTGCTGTGTACTACTAAACTACCAGGGCTACTACACTACCAGGGCCCTGTGTACTGCACTACTACACTACCAGGGCCCTGTGTACTGGGCCCTGTGTACTACAACACTACCAGGGTCCTGTGTACTGTACTAGTACACTACCAGGGCCCTGTGTACTGCACTACTACACTACCAGGGCCCTGTGTACTGCACTACCAGGGCCTTGTGTACTACTCTACCAGGGCCCTGTGTACTCTACTACTACACTACCAGGCACCGGTGTACTGCACTACCAGGGCCCCGTGTACTGCACTACAACACTACCAGGGCCCTGTGTACTGCACTACAACACTACCAGGGCCTTGTGTACTACACTACCAGGGCCCCGTGTACTGCACTACAACACTACCCCAACACACAGACGCACTCCCCCACCCCACCCCAACATACAGACACACTCCCCCACCCCACCCCACAGACACACTCCCCCATCCCAACACACAGACACACTCCCCCACCCCAACACACAGACACACTCCCCCACCCCAACACACAGAAACACTCCCCCACCCCAACGCACAGACACACTCCCCCACCCCAACACACAGACACACTCCCCCACCCCAACACACAGACACACTCCCCCACCCCACCCCAACACACAGACACACTCCCCCACCCCAACACACAGACACACTCCCCACCCCAACACACCCCTCCCCCACCCCAACACACAGACACACTCCCCCACCCCAACACACAGAAACACTCCCCCACCCCAACGCACAGACACACTCCCCCACCCCAACGCACAGACACACTCCCCCACCCCAAAACACAGACACACTCCCCCACCCCAACACACAGACACACTCCCCCACCCCAACATACAGACACACTCCCCCCCCACCCCAACACACAGACACACTCCCCCACCCCACCAGACCAACCCCAACACAGACACACTCCCCCACCCCACCCCAACATACAGACACACTCCCCCACCCCACCCCAACATACAGACACACTCCCCCACCCCAACCCCAACACACAGACACACTCCCCCACCCCAACACACAGACACACTCCCCCACCCCAACACACAGACACTCCCCCACCCCAACACACAGACACACTCCCCCACCCCAACACACAGACACACTCCCCCACCCCAACACACAGACACACTCCCCCACCCCAACACACAGACACACTCCCCCACCCCAACACACAGACACACTCCCCCACCCCAACACACAGACACACTCCCCCACCCCAACACCCCAACAACACAGACACACTCCCCCACCCCAACACACAGACACACTCCCCCACCCCAACACACAGACACACTCCCCCACCCCAACACACAGACACACTCCCCCACCCCAACACACAGACACACTCCCCCACCCCAACACACAGACACACTCCCCCACCCCAACACACAGACACACTCCCCACCCCAACACACAGACCCAACACACAGACACACTCCCCCACCCCAACACACAGACACACTCCCCCACCCCAACACACAGACACACTCCCCCACCCCAACACACAGACAACACACCCCAGACACACCCCAACACACAGACACACTCCCCCACCCCAACACACAGACACCCCCCCACCCCAACACACAGACACACTCCCCCCCTCCCCACCCCACCCCCCACCCCAACACACAGACACACTCCCCCACCCCAACACACAGACACAGACACACTCCCCCACCCCAACACACAGACACACTCCCCCACCCCAACACACAGACACACAGACACACTCCCCCCCCACCCCACCCCACACACAGACACACTCCCCCCCCACCCCACCCCAACCCAGACAACACCCCAACAGACACACTCCCCCACCCCAACACACAGACACACCCCCCACCCCAACACACAGACACACTCCCCACCCCACCCCAACACACAGACACACTCCCCCACCCCAACACACAGACACACTCCCCCACCCCACCCCACCCCAACACACAGACACACTCCCCACCCCAACACACAGACACACTCCCCACCCCAACACACAGACACACTCCCCCACCCCACCCCAAAACACACAGACACACTCCCCCACCCCAAACACACAGACACACTCCCCCACCCCACCCAAACACACAGACACACTGACCCCCAGTGGTGGAAAAAGTAACCAACTGTCCTACTTGAGTTTAAGTCTAAAAGTATTTGGTTTTAATTATACTTAAGTATCAAAAGTCAATATAATTGCTAAAATATACTTCAGTGTCAAAAGTATCAATCATTTCACATTCCTTAAATTAAGCAAACCAGACGCATAATATATTTGTTTGTTTTATTTACACATAGTCTGGGGCTCCAAAGCTTAGACAATTATTTATATTTTAAAAAATGGTGTTTAGTGAGTCTGCCAGGTCACAGGCAATATGGAGAACCTGGGATTTATTCTCAATAAGTGGTTCTCATAGGTTAAACTACAGCACACACACAGCAGATATACCTGGTGACAGAAGCGTCTGCCTGCCTTGCTCTTAGAGGAATGAGGAAAGAGACAGTTTGTGTCCAAAACGGCATCTTGTTCCCTAGAAAGGGAATAGTGTGCCACAAAGTACTGCAAAAAAAGGGATAAGAGTGGCATTGGGGACGCACCCAGTCTATACCTTTTCCTTACTGCACGAAATGGGGAATAGGGTGCCATTTGGGATAATACCTATCCCAGGAGATGACTTACAACTGACACTTTCACACCTACCAACGTGTTGAGGTCACTAGGGTGTTTTAAGGAGTGGATGTAGAGGTCACTAGGGTGTTTTGAGGTGGGGATGTAGAGGTCACTAGGGTGTTTTGAGGTGGGGGTGTAGAGGTCACTAGGGTGTTTTGAGGAGTGGATGTAGAGGTCACTAGGGTGTTTTGAGGTGAGGATGTAGAGGTCACTAGGGTGTTTTGAGGTGGGGGTGTACAGTTGAATCACAGTCACAGGAGGGAGACTGTGTTGTTGCATTTATGGGCCCTGGTCATGACTAGGGCACTACGTAGGGAACAGGATGCCATTTATGGGCCCTGGTAAAATAAAGGTAAAATAAAATAAAAAGTTCAGTCATTCTTGTGCAGGTATGTGTGAATCTTCATGCATTTGTGTGTGTGTGTGTGTGTGTGTGTGTGTGTGTGTGTGTGTGTGTGTGTGTGTGTGTGTGTGTGTGTGTGTGTGTGTGTGTGTGTGTGTGTGTGTGTGTGTGTGTGTGTGTGTGTGTGTGTGTGTGTGTGTGTGTGTGTGTGTGTGTGTGAGAGAGAGGGAGAATATTGAATATTTTTTAGAGTAGAACAAAAGAAAGTCTATATACAGTGTGTGCAAATGTCGTGAGGAGGTAAGGCAATAAATAGGCCGTAGTAGCAAAGTAATTACAATTCAGCTAATTAACACTGGAGAGATAGATGAGCAGATGGTGATTTGCAAGTAGAGATACTGGTGTGAAACGAGCAGAAAAGTAAATGAATAAAAACAGTATGGGGATGAGGTAGGTAGTTGGGCTATTTACAGATGGACTATGTACAGCTGCAGAGATTGGTTTGCTGCTCAGATAGTTGATGTTTAAAGTTAGTGAGGGAAATGTAAGTCTCCAGCTTCAGCTATTTTATTTCAGTGTCGTTCCAGTCACGGGCAGCAGAGAACTGGAAGGAACGGCGGACAAAGAGGTGTTGGCTTTGTGGAAGACCAGGGAGATATACCTGCTGGAGCGCGTGCTATGGGTGGGTGTTGTTATAGTGACCAGTGAGCTATACCTGCTGGAGCGCGTGCTATGGGTGAGTGTTGTTATAGTGCCCAGTGAGATATACCTGCTGGAGCGCGTGCTACGGGTTGGTGTTGTTATGGTGACCAGGGAGATACACCTGCTGGAGCGCGTGCTATGGGTGGGTGTAGTTATCGTGACCAGTGAGCTGAGATGAGGCGGAGCTTTACCTAGCATAGACTTATAGATGACCTGGAGCCAGTGGGTCTGGCGACGAATATGTAGCGAGGGCCAGCCGACTAGAGCATACAGGTCGCAGTGGTGGGTGGTATAAGGTGCTTTAGAAACAAAATGGATGGCACTGTGATAAACTGCATCCAGTTTGTTGAGTAGAGTATTGGAAGCTATTTTGTAGATGACATCGCCAAAGTCGAGGATCGGTAGGATAGTCAGTTTTACTAAGGTATGTTTGTCGGAGTGAGTGAAGCTTTGTTGCGAAATAGAAAGACGATTCTAGATTTGATTTTGGATTGGAGATGTTTGATATGAGTCTGGAAGGAGAATTTACAGTCAACCCAATCCCGAGCCCTACCCATGTCTGCGAAGTTCAAAGCACTACCATACCCAGGCCCATGAAGTTCAAAACACTACCATACCCAGGCCCGCGAAGTTCAAAACACTACCATACCCAGGCCCGCAAAGCTCAAAGCACTACCATACCCAGGCCCGCGAAGTTCAAAACACTACCATACCCAGGCCCGCAAAGCTCAAAGCACTACCATACCCAGGCCCGCGAAGTTCAAAACACTACCATACCCAGGCCCGCAAAGCTCAAAGCACTACCATACCCAGGCCCATGAAGTTCAAAACACTACCATACCCAGGCCCGCAAAGCTCAAAGCACTACCATACCCAGGCCCATGAAGTTCAAAACACTACCATACCCAGGCCCGCAAAGCTCAAAGCACTACCATACCCAGGCCCATGAAGTTCAAAACACTACCATACCCAGGCCCGCGAAGTTCAAAACACTACCATACCCAGGCCCGCGAAGTTCAAAACACTACCATACCCAGGCCCGCGAAGTTCAAAACACTACCATACCCAGGCCCGCGAAGTTCAAAACACTACCATACCCAGGCCCATGAAGTTCAAAACACTACCATACCCAGGTCTGATTTCTTCTGAGACATTTTAGCCTCAGCCCTGAAACCCAGAACCTCAGTTAGTAAATCCATTAGCTGCTCCTCTGTCACTCCTGCACACAGCTCGCTCTGCATGCGTTCTTCTCGTGAGTATCCATAGCAACGGATCCCCTTGAGATGTTTTGTTCAATGACGAGACATTGGGGAGCAGTTAGTTGTGGATTATTATTATTATACATGATTATTTTATTATTTATTCATTATTATTTTCTGTGAAATAATCCTGTTTTATATTTGAAGCACTATGTTATGATCTTAGTCAGATATGACTGTACTGAGCAGCAGAGCACGAGCAAATGGCTCAGCTTTAAAATGTTAGTGATCAATTTAGTGATACCCTGCATAGCAGTAAACTCCATGTATAATGTCGGGGTCAGGTAGGAGAGGTCTAAGACAAATATACACTACACAACAGAATATGAAACAAATTTGATATTTATTCAAATTTTCCACACATTACAATATACATATTTACATGTTTTTATATGAAATAATATAACCGATGTGGCCAAAACTTTGTGTCACAGGAATATAAATGCAATGCCAGTAAATTTGCTTGTTGTTCACTCATGCCAGTTAATGTCTAATTTGCATTGTACATGAAAAACAACAGAGATGAAAAACAACAGAGATCTCAATTCAAATAGAAAACCAGAGATGAAAACATCAGAGATCTTCTAATTCAAATAGAAAACATCAGAGATCTTCTAATTCAAATAGAAAACATTTCAAAAATAGAAAACAACAGAAAATTCAAATAGAAAACAACAGAGATCTTCTAATTCAAATAGAAAACATCAGAGATCTTCTAATTCAAATAGAAAACATCAGAGATCTTCTAATTCAAATAGAAAAACAACAGAGATCTTCTAATTCAAATAGAAAAACAACAGAGATCTTCTAATTCAAATAGAAAAACAAAGAGATCTTCTAATTCAAATAGAAAACATCAGAGATCTTCTAATTCAAATTCAAATCTTCTAATTCAAATAGAAAACATCAGAGATCTTCTAATTCAAATAGAAAACATCAGAGATCTTCTAATTCAAATAATTCAAAATAGAAAACATCAGAGATCTTCTAATTCAAATAGAAAAACAACAGATCTTCTAATTCAAATAGAAAAACAAATAGAAAACATCAGAGATCTTCTAATTCAAATAGAAAACAGAGATCTTCTAATTCAAATAGAAAAACAACAGAGATCTTCTAATTCAAATAGAAAACATCAGAGATCTTCTAATTCAAATAGAAAAACAACAGAGATCTTCTAATTCAAATAGAAAAACAACAGAGATCTTCTAATTCAAATAGAAAACAACAGAGATCTTCTAATTCAAATAGAAAAACAACTTCTAATTCAAATAGATCTTCTAATTCAAATAGAAAAACAACAGAGATCTTCTAATTCAAATAGAAAAACAACAGAGATCTTCTAATTCAAATAGAAAAACAACAGAGATCTTCTAATTCAAATAGAAAAACAACAGATCTTCTAATTCAAATAGAAAAACAACAGAGATCTTCTAATTCAAATAGAAAAACATCAATTCAAATAGAAAAACAACAGATCTTCTAATTCAAATAGAAAAACAAGATCTTCTATAAATCTTATCATTCAAATCCTAATAAAACCAACAGTTGATTGTAGATTAATTTGTCAAAACGGTTTTGAGGAAACACACTAGCTGGGCCACAACAGAAAAGAGGAGAATCAATGCCAGACAAAGCACTAAAGATAGGGAACCTCACTGTCATAGGATAATGAATGGTAGACTGAGCACTAAAGATAGGGAACCTCACTGTCATAGGATAATGAGCACTAAAGATAGGGAACCTCAATGGATAATGAATGGTACTGAGCACTAAAGATAGGGAACCTCACTGTCATGGGATAATGAATGGTAGAATGGTAGGCTGAGCACTAAAGATAGGGAACCTCACTGTCATAGGATAATGAATGGTAGACTGAGCACTAAAGATAGGGAACCTCACTGTCATAGGATAATGAATGGTAGACTGAGCACTAAAGATAGGGAACTGTCATCTGAGCACTAAAGATAGGGAACATGGGATAATGAATGGTAGACTGAGCACTAAAGATAGGGAACCTCACTGTCATGGGATAATGAATGGTAGGCTGAGCACTAAAGATAGGGAACCTCACTGTCATAGGATAATGAATGGTAGGCTGAGCACTAAAGATGAGGATAGAACCTCACTGTCATAGGATAATGAATGGTAGACTGAGCACTAAAGATAGGGAACCTCACTGTCATGGGATAATGAATGGTAGACTGAGCACTAAAGATAGGGTCAACCTCACTGTCATAGGATAATGAATGGTAGACTGAGCACTAAAGATAGGGAACCTCACTGTCATAGGATAATGAATGAGCACTAAAGATAGGGAACCTCACTGTCATAGTAGACTGAGCACTAAAGATAGGGAACCTCACTGTCATATAATGAATGATAATGAATGGTAGAATGGTAGGCTGAGCACTAAAGATAGGGAACCTCACTGTCATAGGATAATGAATGGTAGACTGAGCACTAAAGATAGGGAACCTCACTGTCATGGGATAATGAATGGTAGACTGAGCACTAAAGATAGGGAACCTCACTGTCATGGGATAATGAATGGTAGACTGAGCACTAAAGATAGGGAACCTCACTGTCATAGGATAATGAATGGTAGACTGAGCACTAAAGATAGGGAACCTCACTGTCATGGGATAATGAATGGTAGACTGAGCACAAAGATAGGCTACTGTCATAGGTAATGAATGGTAGACTGCCTCACTGTCATAATAATGAATGGTAGACTGAGCCAAAGATTCTGGATAATGAATGGTAGACTGCACTAAAGATAGGGAACCTCACTGTCAAGGATAATGAATGGTAGACTGAACAAAGATAGGGAACAGTATCTAATGAATGATAACTAAAGATAGGGAACCTGTCATGATAATGAATTGATAATGATAGGGAACCTCACTGATAGGATAATGAATGGTAGACAGCACTAAAGATAGGTATATTTTCTGAGCACTAAAGATAGAACCTTTAAATAATGAATGGTAGACTGAGCACTTTCATCATAATAATGAATGGTAGACTGCCCCTCACTGTCATAGGATAATGAAAACTGAGCACTAAAGATAGGGAACCTCACTGTCATACTGTAAAGATAGGGAACCACTGTCATAGTGATATAGTGTACAAGAGGTCAGGCTGGGATAGGGAACCTAATATAATGTGTACAAGATAGGTCAGGCTGGGCCTAATAATGAATGGTGACTATAAAGAGGTCAGGCTGAGGCCTCACTGTCATATAATGAATGGTAGACTGAGCACTAACCTCCTAACATGGCTACAGGTTCATCTGCCTCACCTAAAGCCCATTCTGGTGGGGAGCTGCTATAGACCACCAAGTGCTAACAGTCAGTATCTGGATAATATGTGTGAAATGATTGATAATGTCATCAACAGAGCTGGGCCTATCAAACTGCCCACTCAAGAAAAACCTTCAAACTGTAACCAGTGATATAGTGTAGAAGAGGTCAGGCTGGGCCTAATATAGTGTATAAGAGGTCAGGCTGGGCCTAATAGTGTATAAGAGGTCAGGCTGGGCCTAATAGTGTATAAGAGGTCAGGCTGGGCCTAATATAGTGTATAAGAGGTCAGGCTGGGCCTAATAGTGTATAAGAGGTCAGGCTGGGCCTAATATAGTGTATAAGAGGTCAGGCTGGGCCTAATATAGTGTATAAGAGGTCAGGCTGGGCCTAATATAGTGTATAAGAGGTCAGGCTGGGCCTAATATAGTGTATAAGAGGTCAGGCTGGGCCTAATATAGTGTATAAGAGGTCATACAATACGTTTTGTAGGGATTCATGTGAAGAATAATTGCTGGTCTGTAGTGTGTAATGAGGAGCAACCAGACGCTGCTGGTCTGTGGTGTGTAATGAGGAGCAACCAGACACTGCTGGTCTGTGGTGTGTAATGAGGAGCAACCAGACACTGCTGGTCTGTGGTGTGTAATGAGGAGCAACCAGATGCTGCTGGTCTGTGGTGTGTAATGAGGAGCAACCAGACGCTGCTGGTCCGTGGTGTGTAATGAGGAGCAACCAGATGCTGCTGGTCTGTGGTGTGTAATGAGGAGCAACCAGACGCTGCTGGTCTGTGGTGTGTAATGAGGAGCAACCAGACGCTGCTGGTCTGTGATGTGTAATGAGGAGCAACCAGACGCTGCTGGTCTGTAGTGTGTAATGAGGAGCAACCAGACGCTGCTGGTCTGTGGTGTGTAATGAGGAGCAACCAGACGCTGCTGGTCTGTGGTGTGTAATGAGGAGCAACCAGATGCTGCACTTCACACATTTATGAAATTGCTTATTCCAGTTACTAATAAACATGAAAGGGACTGTAAAAACGGTTAAATTCCCTTGGATTGGCGAGGAATTAAAACACGGTTGAGAGGGAGAGGCAAAAGGAATGGTCAATAAGTCTGGCTGCACAACCGATTGGCAAACATACTGCAAATTAAGAAGTCATGTGACTAAACTGAATAAAAAGAAGAAGAAACTACACTATGAAACAGAGATAAATGATATAAAGAATGATAGTTAAAAGATTTGAAGCACCTTAAATTACATTTTGAGAAAAAAGGTAAACTCTTTTTAGGCGGAAAAAAAAAGAAAAAAAAGGGGGCCTGTCCCTAAAAAGTTTAAATCTACTCTAATAAACAATGGGAGCTGGTTTTTAGCACCAAATGACTACTTTCTGTGAACACACACATAATGGACAATGATGTACTTCTAACAACACCCTTATTCTAACATATAGACAAACAGTAGTTTGAGTCAAAAGCTTGTGTCTGACAATACAGCAAAGTATACAACCAAAATAACCTTCTCAAATGTGCCACAAAAAGAAAAGAAAAAATTCCCTCTTGAACATATTTTTGGTCCGATTCCACTCGAGGGGTTGAGTGAGTCACAGTCATCCCATCGATCAACAGAACATGATGATCTGTTCCGTGTCACAGGAAGGCACTGTCTGTTCACTGACACCTGTTTCCTGCATGTTGGCGGTGGTGGTGTGGAACCACGGATGGATAAGCACCTCGGCGGCAGTCAGTCTGTCCCATGGTTCTTTCCTCAGCAGGGATCGCAGCAGGCACTTGGCCCGGGGAGAGAGGCTCTCGGGAAGGCAGCACTGGCCCCGGCGGATCTTGGAGAAGAGGGTAGCTGGGTCTGGGTCGTGGAAAGGGTAGCGTCCCACCAGCATAGTGTAGAGCATCACCCCTAGGGACCAGACGTCCGCCTGCTTCCCGGAGTAGGAGCTGGAGACGTTCAGGATCTCTGGGCTGACGTAGGCTGGGCAGCCGTGGGTGTCTGACATGGAGTCATCTTCTCCTTCTAGAACCCTGCAGTCCTCCAGGCCTTCCAGCTTCACATGGGTCCTACAGGACAACAAAGAGCATATTAGCAGAGAGGAAGAGGCAAAGCAAGAGGCTCCACTCCCTTAAAAATCTGTTCAGGAGAGAATACAGCAATAAGCAGACCAAGTGGGGATGTTTTGTATAGCGGTTTATGAAAGAGTTGCAGATTTGATCAACATTTGGTTGTTTATTTTGCTTATTTTTTAATAAGAAGATATTTCTCATTCTATGAAGGGCAAATTACTAAACCATACCATCATACCTAAAGACAACACAGCATGGTTTGGTTATTAGATACAGGACAACACAGCATGGTTTGGTCATTAGAGACAGGACAACACAGCATGGTTTGGTCATTAGAGACAGGACAACACAGCATGGTTTGGTCATTAGAGACAGGACAACACAGCATGGTTTGGTCATTAGAGACAGGACAACACAGCATGGTTTGGTTATTAGATACAGGACAACACAGCATGGTTTGGTCATTAGATACAGGACAACACAGCATGGTTTGGTCATTAGAGACAGGACAACACAGCATGGTTTGGTCATTAGAGACAGGACAACACAGCATGGTTTGGTTATTAGAGACAGGACAACACAGCATGGTTTGGTTATTAGAGACAGGACAACACAGCATGGTTTGGTTATTAGAGACAGGACAACACAGCATGGTTTGGTTATTAGAGACAGGACAACACAGCATAGAGACAGGACAACACAGCATGGTTTGGTTATTAGAGACAGGACAACACAGCATGGTTTGGTCATTAGAGACAGGACAACACAGCATGGTTTGGTTATTAGAGACAGGACAACACAGCATGGTTTGGTTATTAGAGACAGGACAACACAGCATGGTTTGGTCATTAGCATGGTTTGGTTATTAGAGACAGGACAACACAGCATGGTTTGGTTATTAGAGACAGGACAACACAGCATGGTTTGGTTATTAGAGACAGGACAACACAGCATGGTTTGGTTATTAGAGACAGGACAACACAGCATGGTTTGGTTATTAGAGACAGGACAACACAGCATGGTTTGGTTATTAGAGACAGGACAACACAGCATGGTTTGGTCATTAGCATGGTTTGGTTATTAGAGACAGGACAACACAGCATGGTTTGGTTATTAGAGACAGGACAACACAGCATGGTTTGGTTATTAGAGACAGGACAACACAGCATGGTTTGGTTATTAGAGACAGGACAACACAGCACAGCATGGTTTGGTTATTAGAGACAGGACAACACAGCATGGTTTGGTTATTAGAGACAGGACAACACAGCATGGTTTGGTCATTAGATACAGGACAACACAGCATGGTTTGGTCATTAGATACAGGACAACACAGCATGGTTTGGTCATTAGAGACAGGACAACACAGCATGGTTTGGTCATTAGATACAGGACAACACAGCATGGTTTGGTCATTAGAGACAGGACAGCACACATTGATGTACTACAGTATCACCTCACAGCCAGACACATCCAGTCAAACACCCATTCACTCACTGTGCTACAGCCATATTAATAGCAGAGCTTAAGTCCATGGGTTTGTTTGTTTGTTGGGGGGTGTCCCTTAACAGAGTCTGGAGAGGACAAGCTAATGATCGGAGACTGGATGGGATGTGTCCCAAATGGAGCCCTATTCCCTACACAGGGCCTGTAGGGCTCTGGTCAAATGTAGTGCACTATAAACATTGAGTGCACAAAATATTAGGAAATCCTTCACGGCATCAAAGCAAATTTTATTGGTCACATGCACATGTTTAGCAGATGTTACTGCTGGTGTAGCGAAATGCTTGTGTCACCCCCCCCCCCACTATGGGAAAAGGAGGTGGTAATAGAGGACTATGGGAAAAGGACATTGAGGCTGTCTGTAGGGGGGAGGAGGTGTTCTACAGGAAGACATTGAGGCTGTCTGTAGGGGGGAGGAGGTGTTCTACAGGAAGACATTGAGGCTGTCTGTAGGGGGAGGAGGGGGAGGAGGTGTTCTACAGGAAGACATTGAGGCTGTCTGTAGGGGGAGGAGGTGTCCTATAGGAAGACATTGAGGCTGTCTGTAGGGGGAGGAGGGGGAGGAGGTGTCCTATAGGAAGACATTGAGGCTCTCTGTAGGGGGGAGGAGGGGGAGGAGGTGTCCTATAGGAAGACATTGAGGCTGTCTGTAGGGGGAGGAGGGGGAGGAGGTGTCCTATAGGAAGACATTGAGGCTGTCTGTAGGGGGAGGAGGGGGAGGAGGTGTCCTATAGGAAGACATTGAGGCTGTCTGTAGGGGGAGGAGGTGTCCTATAGGAAGACATTGAGGCTCTCTGTAGGGGGAGGAGGGGGAGGAGGTGTCCTATAGGAAGACATTGAGGCTGTCTGTAGGGGGAGGAGGGGGAGGAGGTGTCCTATAGGAAGACATTGAGGCTGTCTGTAGGGGGGAGGAGGTGTCCTATAGGAAGACATTGAGGCTGTCTGTAGGGGGGAGGAGGTGTCCTATAGGAAGACATTGAGGCTGTCTGTAGGGGGGAGGAGGTGTCCTATAGGAAGACATTGAGACTGTTTGTAGGGGGGAGGAGGGGGAGGAGGTGTCCTATAGGAAGACATTGAGGCTGTCTGTAGGGGTGAGGAGGGGGAGGAGGTGGTAATAGCATTTTACCAGTAAACTGATTGATATGAAGGAATTTTGAGTGTAGTAGAAAACAGTACTGTGAATAGGTGACCATGAAAAACAATAAAACATTTATTTGGCCAATAACCTGAATTACACCGTGAAACCAAAGTCTTCTTCCTCATTCGACTAAGGTTCAGAGTTGGGTACCACTTTACTCAAGTGCTTGCAGTTAATAAATGATCACATATATGTCTCTTCCCGTTTCACTTCTGTGGGGAATGTGTGTTGTGAAATCGTGTAGGAAGGAATGGGAGTCTCCTCCCTTGCAAAAGGAAACCAAAGACGGTACCGTATGAAGATAGACTGAAACTGCCTCTCCAATAGAAATCCCCCATCACACTTGTAGGTGATGTCATGGCGACTTTGGCTAGCTGAGGTTATGCGTAGAAACACATCATCGGGTCTAAAGGTCATCCAGTCCGAACTGAGCATGTGCAGGCCGTCAAATCAAAGGAACTCCTTCATTATAGAGTTGTTTACGTCAAAAAATTTAAGTTTGTCACTTTCACAAGGTTGGAGTAGTAACATGTTCAACTACTGAAGACCGAGGTTGTGCCTTTAGATTTGAAGAAAACGAAGGATATAATGTTTTCCTTCTCTCATTGACTTGTCAAATCCCAAACCCCCGGCCTGGTCTGTTTGGTCTGTTTCGTAAGCGTTCCCTGAAGTCTCACTATGATGCTCCTCTGTTTCGTAAGTGTTCCCTGAAGTCTCACTATGATGCTCCTCTGTTTCGTAGGCGTTCCCTGAAGTCTCACTATGATGCTCCTCTGTTTCGTAAGCGTTCCCTGAAGTCTCACTATGATGCTCCTCTGTTTCGTAAGCGTTCCCATGATGCTCCTCTGTTTCGTAAGCGTTCCCTGAAGTCTCACCATGATGCTCCTCTGTTTCGTAAGCGTTCCCTGAAGTCTCACTATGATGCTCCTCTGTTTCGTAAGCGTTCCCATGATGCTCCTCTGTTTCGTAAGCGTTCCCTGAAGTCTCACCATGATGCTCCTCTGTTTCGTAAGCGTTCCCTGAAGTCTCACTATGATGCTCCTCTGTTTCGTAAGCGTTCCCATGATGTTCCTCTGTTTCGTAAGCATTCCCTGAAGTCTCACCATGATGCTCCTCTGTTTCGTAAGCGTTCCCTGAAGTCTCACTATGATGCTCCTCTGTTTCGTAAGCGTTCCCATGATGCTCCTCTGTTTCGTAAGTGTTCCCTGAAGTCTCACTATGTTGCTCCTCTGTTTCGTAAGCGTTCCCTGAAGTCTCATCATGTTGCTCCTCTGTTTCGTAAGCGTTCCCTGAAGTCTCACCATGTTGCTCCTCTGGGTTTAGACAATCTATGAAGAAACTCTTGGCCCCTCCCATCCCGCATATTAAATTGTATCTGGCCCCTCCCATCCCGCATATTAAATTGTATCTGGCCCCTCCCATCCCGCATATTAAATTGTGTGATCGACAATATACCATAGAAGAATAACCCCTCCCTTCCGCTAATTTACATTTTTACATTCTAGTCATTTAGCAGACGCTCTTATCCAGAGTGACTTACATTAGCAATTAGGGTTAAGTGCCTTTTGCTTAAGGGCACATCGGCAGATTTTTCACCTCGTCGGATCTGGGATACTGGCCGACTGCTCTTAAACCACTGGACTACCTGCCTCCCGTGATCATGATCTGGTTGGACGTGCCTGAAGCAGTCAACATGGACGATGTCAGTGAGGATGTTTTCAACACAGTTATTTTTTATCGTAGCAGTGTCCATTCCATACCAGTATTTAAGCCACTGCAACAGTTGCACTTAAACAAATTGACTGGCAAAGGGAATTGTTTTGCATGCTTGTCAACTGGCTATGGCAAAGGGAATTGTTTTGCATGCTTGTCAACTGGCTATGGCAAAGGGAATTGTTTTGCATGCTTGTCAACTGGCTATGGCAAAGGGAATTGTTTTGCATGCTTGCCAACTGGCTATGGCAAAGGGAATTGTTTTGCATGCTTGCCAACTGGCTATGGCAAAGGGAATTGTTTTGCATGCTTGCCAACTGGCTATGGCAAAGGGAATTGTTTTGCATGCTTGTCAACTGGCTATGGCAAAGGGAATTGTTTTGCATGCTTGCCAACTGGCTATGGCAAAGGGAATTGTTTTGCATGCTTGCCAACTGGCTATGGCAAAGGGAATTGTTTTGCATGCTTGTCAACTGGCTATGGCAAAGGGAATTGTTTTGCATGCTTGTCAACTGGCTATGGCAAAGGGAATTGTTTTGCATGCTTGTCAACTGGCTATGGCAACGGGAATTGTTTTGCATGCTTGCCAACTGGCTATGGCAAAGGGAACGTTTTATACAGTTGGCTGGCCAGCTGTATAATTCATACTACTTTACAATCAACTGGCCAGCTGTATCATTCATACTACTTTACTATCAACTGGCCAGCCAGCTGTATCATTCATACTGCTTTACTATCAACTGGCCAGCTGTATCATTCATACTACTTTACTATCAACTGGCCAGCTGTATCATTCATACTACTTTACTATCAACTGGCCAGCCAGCTGTATCATTCATACTGCTTTACTATCAACTGGCCAGCTGTATCATTCATACTACTTTACTATCAACTGGCCAGCTGTATCATTCATACTACTTTACTATCAACTGGCCAGCTGTATCATTCATACTACTTTACTATCAACTGGCCAGCTGTATCATTCATACTACTTTACTATCAACTGGCCAGCTGTATCATTCATACTACTTTACTATCAACTGGCCAGCTGTATCATTCATACTACTTTACTATCAACTGGCCAGCTGTATCATTCATACTACTTTACTATCAACTGGCCAGCTGTATCATTCATACTACTTTACTATCAACTGGCCAGCTGTATCATTCATACTACTTTACTATCAACTTACTATCAATTCAAAATCCTACAATGTGATTTTCTGGATTTTGTTTCTCATTTTGTCTGTCATAGTTGAAGTGTACCTATTATGAAAACTACAGGCCTCTCTCATCTTTTTAAGTGGGAGAACTTGCACAACTGGTGGCTGACTAAATACTTTTTTGCCCCACTGTAAAATAAAATGGGAAAATGAAAAATAAAGTTGAGAATGTTAACATGATATTTTCGAGGTGAAATAATGGATACTGAAATCAAAAACCAAACAATTGAAATCAAAATGTCGTGAATTGTAAAAAAAAAAAAAAGACATCAAAAGCAAAACCCCAAAACTTGTAAGCAAATCATTTTAAAAGCGAGAGCAAAACTCTATGAAAAATAATTTTAAAAAATGTTTGAAAACAAATCCAAAACTAGTTTTCAGGTCAACTTTCCCAGCAACCTATTGAATAGATTTTGCCAACGCTCTTCCATGCATGGACTATCTTTGGTTACGCTACTCGTATCTTGATGGCCAGTTTTGGCATAATTTTTCCGTGAAGGGCGGGGTTCAGAGGTAGACAATGAGTCTCCATTGGTCCGCTAGTTTTGGAGTGACGGTTCAGCCTCCACTCTCCTGGGAAGGCTTTCCACTAAATGGTGGAACTTTGCTGCAGGGACTTGCTTCCATTCAGCCACAAGGCCATTAGTGAGGTCAGGCACTGATGTTGGGTGATTAGGTCTGGCTCGCAGACGGCGTTCCAATTAATCCAAAAGGTTTTCCATGGGGTTGAGGTCAGAGCCCTGTGCAGGCCAGTCAAGTTCTTCCACACCTATCTTGACAAACCATTTCTGCATGGACCTCGCTTTGTGCACGGGGGCTTTGTCATGCTGAAACAGGAACGAGCCTTCCCAACACTGTTGCCACAAAGTTGGAAGCACAGAATCGTCTTGAACATCATTGTATATTGCAGCGTTAAGTTTTCCCTTCACTGGAACTAAGGGGCTTGTCCCAAAACATAAAACACAGCCCTATATACTGTCCATATAGTCTACAGTACTAATGTGAAACATGGCATTTAATGAAAATATCAATGTAGAGTGAACGGTCCACCTACAGTGTTCGCCTAGGAGTACAATAACTACTGCGCACAGGGCTTGATATCCCTGCCCCCGTTTAAGGACCACTTTCGCCTAATCCTGATTCGTCGAAATAGTCAATGAAGAAAAACCAAACCAGAAACTACTGCTGATCACATATCACATAATTCTACATGAGTCTTGACAGATTCTCACTGTTTACATGTGAATCTGTCCACAAGAGATTACTACAATTATAATCCATTTTAAGACTTTCAATGGCATGTAGAACCCCTTATATTGCATCAATTATCCCCTGCTCCTCCGCTCACCCTGTCTTGCTGCATACACTGCGTGTCTCTACAAAAATGTCGATGACATCAATCAAGGGCCCTTTCAGCGCTACATAGCTGAGTCGTGTCGAGCTGAACCAAGCCGAGCCAAGCTGAGCCAAGCCGAGTCAAGCTGAGCCAAGCCGAGCCGAGTCGAGCCGAGTCAAGCTGAGCCGAGCTGAGCCGAGCTGAGCCAAGCTGAGCCGAGCTGAGCCGAGCTGAGTCGAGCTGAGCCGAGCCGAGCTGAGCCAAGCTGAGTCGAGCTGAGCCAAGCTGAGCCAAGCTGAGCCAAGCTGAGCCAAGCTGAGCCGAGCTGAGTCGAGCTGAGCCAAGCTATGTTGTGCTGGCCTGGTTACATATCCACCATAAGTACTGAAACAGTGGGGTCTGACCCAGCTTGGTACGGGTTGGGTTGACAGGATAGTGTGTTGGGTTGACAGGATAGTGTGTTGGGTTGACAGGATTGTGTTGGGTTGGGTTGACAGGATAGTGTGTTGGGTTGACAGGATAGTGGGTTGGGTTGACAGGATAGTGTGTTGGGTTGACAGGATAGTGTGTTGGGTTGACAGGATAGTGGTTGGGTTGTTGGGTAGTGTGTTGGGTTGTGGTTGGGTTGACAGGATAGTGTGTTGGGTTGACAGGATAGTGTGTTGGGTTGACAGGATTAGACAGGATAGTGTGTTGGGTTGACAGGATAGTGTGTTGGGTTGGGGTTGGGTTGACAGGATTGACAGGATAGTGTGGTTGGGTTGGGTTGACAGGATAGTGTGTTGGGTTGGGTTGACAGGATAGTGTGTTGGGTTGACAGGATAGTGTGTTGGGTTGACAGGATAGTGTTGTTGGATAGTTGACAGGATAGTGTGTTGGGTTAGTGTGTTGACAGGATAGTGTGTTGGGTTGACAGGATTGTGTTGGGTTGACAGGATAGTGTGTTGGGTTGACAGGATAGTGTGTTGGGTTGACAGGATAGTGTGTTGGGTTGACAGGATAGTGTGTTGGGTTGACAGGATAGTGTGTTGGGTTGACAGGATAGTGTGTTGGGTTGACAGGATAGTGTGTTGGGTTGACAGGATAGTGTGTTGGGTTGACAGGATAGTGTGTTGGGTTGACAGGATAGTGTGTTGGGTTGACAGGATAGTGTGTTGGGTTGACAGGATAGTGTGTTGGGTTGACAGGATAGTGTGTTGGGTTGACAGGATAGTGTGTTGGGTTGGGTTGACAGGATAGTGTGTTGGGTTGACAGGATAGTGTGTTGGGTTGGGTTGACAGGATAGTGTGTTGGGGTGACAGGATAGTGTGTTGGGTTGACAGGATAGTGTGTTGGGTTGGGTTGACAGGATAGTGTGTTGGGTTGACAGGATAGTGTGTTGGGTTGACAGGATAGTGTGTTGGGTTGACAGGATAGTGTGTTGGGTTGGGTTGACAGGATAGTGTGTTGGGTTGACAGGATAGTGTGTTGGGTTGACAGGATAGTGTGTTGGGTTGACAGGATAGTGTGTTGGGGTGACAGGATAGTGTGTTGGGTTGACAGGATAGTGGGTTGGGTTGACAGGTGGGTGGGTTTGGGTTGACAGGATAGTGTGTTGAAGGATAGTGCGTGTGAGCGGATCTCAAGTCTCAGGATAGTGTGTTGGGTTGACAGGATAGTGTGTTGGGTTGACTAGTGTGTTGGGTTGACCTTTTCCTGTCGGAGAAGACAAAGTGTGTTGGGTTGACAGGATAGTGGGTTGGGTTGACAGGTGGGTGGGTTTGGGTTGACAGGATAGTGTGTGAAAGCAGGTCTCCTAACCTTTTCCTGTCGGAGAAGACAAACTTGCCATGCTGGTGACAGTGTGACACGGCCGACGCCACCTGGTGAAAGAGCTGTGCCGCCCGCTCCTCGTCCAAACGCTTGCAGCTCTTAACGAAGGTGTGCATGTCCCCGTGGCCCTTCTCTAGGAAGACGTATGCCCAACGCTCCCCCAGGACAATGTCTCGGATACAGCTGATGTTCCTGTGGACCGGCAGGATGCGGTAGGCCCGGATCTTCTCCTGGTACAGACCCATGTCAAACACCTGTGAGAACAGAGAGAGGAGACGGGGATCTATCAGGGTGGATTCAGATGTATTAGCTTAGAGGTTGGCCTCGTTGGTGTCAGTCAATACGTATTATAATCGTCTGACAAATCGATTGAAAACAACTGATTTCAAATGTTTAGTATTTAAACCTGTAGGCTATCAGTGTGGACTGAGCTTATTTATGAGAGTTATGCCCCTAAGGGGTGGAGAAAGTGGATTTACACCAATGATAAAATGAGACAGTTATTTAATGTGTTAAAATTAGGGGACGCAGGTCTCCCAAACTACACCTGGCTTTCATCTCATCTGTGACCAAGGTTGCTCTTTATTTAAGCACCTGGAACAGAAGAACGACAGCTCTACATCTCCACTCTGATGTTGACATATCATATTTCAGCCATGGCTTTAGTCTACTGACTTGAACACAAATGAGAGGAGTTGATAGACAGGGGAGAGGGTGGGAAGTGTGACGGCATCCGTTACATCACATAAACGTGAATAAAAGGTGGTCCAAGTGAAGTAGGCATTTACCATACTTTTAGGCTAGTATCTTATTAAGCCATTATTAGGCTATTATCTTATTATTAGGCTATTATCTTATTATTAAGCTATTATTGTATTATTAGGCTATTATCTTATTATTAGGCTATTATCTTATTATTAAGCTATTATTGTATTATTAGGCTATTATCTTATTATTAGGCTATTATCTTATTATTAGGCTATTATCTTATTATTATTATCTTATTATTCTGCTATTACTTTATTATTAGGCTATTACCTTATTATTAGGCTATTATCTTATTATTAAGCTATTATCTTATTATTAGGCTATTATCTTATTATTAGGCTATTATCTTATTATTAAGCTATTATTGTATTATTAGGCTATTATTGTATTATTAGGCTATTATCTTATTATTAGGCTATTATCTTATTATTAAGCTATTATCTTATTATTAAGCTATTATTGTATTATTAGGCTATTGCCTTAGTATTAGGCTATTATCTTATTATTAAGCTATTATTGTATTATTAGGCTATTATTGTATTATTAGGCTATTGCCTTATTATTAGGCTATTATCTTATTATTAAGCTATTATTGTATTATTAGGCTATTATCTTATTATTAAGCTATTATTGTATTATTAAGCTATTATTGTATTATTAGGCTATTATCTTATTATTAAGCTATTATTGTATTATTAGGCTATTATCTTATTATTAAGCTATTATTGTATTATTAAGCTATTGTATTATTAGGCTATTATCTTATTATTAAGCTATTATTGTATTATTAGGCTATTATCTTATTATTAAGCTATTATTGTATTATTAGGCTATTATCTTATTATTAGGCTATTATCTTATTATTAGGCTATTATCTTATTATTAAGCTATTATTGTATTATTAGGCTATTATCTTATTATTAAGCTATTATTGTATTATCAGGCTATTATCTTATTATTAAGCTATTATTGTATTATTAGGCTATTATCTTATTATTAAGTATTATTAGGCTATTATTTATTATTTATCTTATTATTAGTATTATTATTATTAATTATCTTATTATTAAGGGCTATTATCTTATTATTAAGCTATTATTAGGCTATTATCTTATTATTAGGCTATTATCTTATTATCAGGCTATTATCTTATTATTAAGCTATTATTGTATTATTAGGCTATTATCTTATTATTCTGCTATTATCTTATTCTTCTACTATTATCTTATTATTAGCCTATTATCTTATTATTCTGCTATTATTGTATTATTAGGCTATTATCTTATTATTCTGCTATTATCTTATTCTTCTACTATTATCTTATTATTAGCCTATTATCTTATTATTCTGCTATTATTGTATTATTAGGCTATTATCTTATTATTAGGCTATTATCTTATTATTCTGCTATTATTGTATTATTAGGCTATTATCTTATTATCAGGCTATTATCTTATTATTCTGCTATTACCTTATTATTACATAATGCACAATAGGCGCGCGAGGTATTGGATCATTGGCCACTGCTCGTCAATTCATTTGGTCTTAATGGATAAATGAATGATTTCCGATGATTTAAATAGGCTACTGTCACATTCCTCTCAGTTAAAACATTGTATAATGACACCAAAGGGTTAATGAAGATCAGGATATGCATCATGTGAGATTGGTGCTGTTGAGCAACACAGGACATATCAGAAACAGTCATTCATTTAAAGGAATTGCACAATGAATGGGTATAGTCTTTGCGCTTACCTTGCACACCATCGCGTCTCCCGTGTCAATGTTGAGTGCGCTGTGTATCCTGTCCCTGGCAGCCATATGTTGGATCAGAAATTGGCCTATCCGAGACGGACCTTGATTGTTCCGGGAGCCGCTCAAGAGGACCGGGGAAACAGGGGAACCCGGCGAGCTATCGAGAAACCCCACGTCACCCATACACTCGATCAGCCTGGCGCATTTGGACACCGGCTCGTTACCTGTTTCTGAGTCCACACGTTTCTGTCCGACTGTTCCACTGCGGATGCATTGGACCGGGTTACTCCACTGAACGTTCATTATTCTAATAGAGCGCGAGTTGTTATGATGAATTGTTGCTTTATTGTAGTTTATGCACACGGAGAAGCTGCAGTCCTAATGGTTTTCATCCAACTGCAAATCTAACTTCTCAGGCTAAAATATGTATTTGCATGCTGATCAGAAAACTGGTTTTGGAATGGATCCTTCAAATATTACAAATTATTTCCTTCACCCAGGTTCTGTGTCAAGCACTGTCGTCGGTTTTGGAAGACATTCCCAGTCAGTCCACAAAATGTCTCCCAACGATGCGTCTGCTGGACTGGAGACAGAAGTCCGGGCGAGAGCGCTGTACTTTTTGGTGTGAAATTCTCAGCGCTGTATCGAGGAGTGAGAGACTGTCTTTCTCAAGCAGAGAGAGAGAGAGAGAGAGAGAGAGAGAGAGAGAGAGAGAGAGAGAGAGAGAGAGAGAGAGAGAGAGAGAGAGAGAGAGAGAGAGAGAGAGAGAGAGAGAGAGATCTACACAGCCCTGTTGATTGCAAAGCTCTGTGCTCAGTCAATCCTTGGGCCGCTGGACCTCCGTCGGGTTCAGCCTCTTGAAAAGCACTGTGCCGCCCCAGCGATGTAGCAATCCACACACGCACGCACACAAGCCTCTTGAAGCCGCACGGGTAGAGTAAAATAACCATAGCTGGTTCCGCCATCCGCTATAAAAACACCAACAGGTGAATGGTTACGTATTGTTATGATATGTCGATAACAAAACATGTGACGCAAATGCAAATACTGTTTGATTCATCAAAACAAGTGACCCGGACAATGATTCACTTTTTATTTCGACAGTTCTGGCTCTTCTGATAAACTCGGCACACTAGCCTAGGCTACATTTCAGTGATGATATAACCCCTAGTCTTAATATAATGTCAGTCATATCATGTGACAAGGCCGCAATAAACAGCGCATATGAACCATATAGTCCGACTATGA
Source organism: Oncorhynchus gorbuscha (assembly GCF_021184085.1). Classification (NCBI taxonomy): domain Eukaryota; kingdom Metazoa; phylum Chordata; class Actinopteri; order Salmoniformes; family Salmonidae; genus Oncorhynchus; species Oncorhynchus gorbuscha. Next base: position 1,574,238 of record NC_060181.1, read on the forward strand.
ACAGGGTTAATACTGCAGTAGGGATTTTCCATAGTAGAAGAACCTAGAATGATCTAAAGTACTAGAATTTAACAGCTGAACGTGTTTTCCGTGCATGTTAGTTGTGTTCATGAATCAACCTCCATAAAGGCTGAGTGGTGGTAGAGTAGTCTATAGTCTATAGTCTGTAGTCTATAGTCTATAGTCTATAGTCTATAGTCTGTAGTCTATAGTCTATAGTCTATAGTCTATAGTCTGTAGTCTATAGTCTATAGTCTGTAGTCTATAGTCTATAGTCTATAGTCTGTAGTCTGTAGTCTATAGTCTGTAGTCTATAGTCTATAGTCTATAGTCTGTAGTCTATAGTCTGTAGTCTATAGTCTATAGTCTGTAGTCTGTAGTCTGTAGTCTATAGTCTGTAGTCTGTAGTCTATAGTCTGTAGTCTGTAGTCTGTAGTCTATAGTCTGTAGTCTGTAGTCTATAGTCTGTAGTCTATAGTCTATAGTCTATAGTCTGTAGTCTATAGTCTGTAGTCTATAGTCTATAGTCTGTAGTCTGTAGTCTGTAGTCTATAGTCTGTAGTCTATAGTCTAGTCTATAGTCTGTCGTCTGTAGTCTATAGTCTATAGTCTGTAGTCTATAGTCTGTAGTCTATAGTCTATAGTCTATAGTCTATAGTCTATAGTCTGTAGTCTGTAGTCTATAGTCTATAGTCTATAGTCTATAGTCTGTAGTCTGTAGTCTATAGTCTATAGTCTATAGTCTGTAGTCTGTAGTCTATAGTCTATAGTCTGTAGTCTATAGTCTATAGTCTATAGTCTATCTATAGTCTGTCTAGTCTGTAGTCTATAGTCTGTAGTCTGTAGTCTGTAGTCTATAGTCTATAGTCTGTAGTCTGTAGTCTATAGTCTAGTCTAGTCTGTAGTCTGTAGTCTATAGTCTGTAGTCTGTAGTCTATAGTCTGTAGTCTGTAGTCTGTAGTCTGTAGTCTGTAGTCTATAGTCTGTAGTCTGTAGTCTATAGTCTGTAGTCTGTAGTCTATAGTCTGTAGTCTATAGTCTAGTCTATAGTCTGTCGTCTGTAGTCTATAGTCTGTAGTCTGTAGTCTGTAGTCTATAGTCTGTAGTCTATAGTCTGTAGTCTATAGTCTATAGTCTGTAGTCTGTAGTCTATAGTCTATAGTCTGTAGTCTGTAGTCTGTAGTCTGTAGTCTGTAGTCTATAGTCTATAGTCTATAGTCTGTAGTCTATAGTCTGTAGTCTATAGTCTATAGTCTAGTCTATAGTCTGTAGTCTGTAGTCTATAGTCTGTAGTCTGTAGTCTATAGTCTATAGTCTGTAGTCTATAGTCTAGTCTATAGTCTGTAGTCTGTAGTCTGTAGTCTATAGTCTATAGTCTGTAGTCTATAGTCTGTAGTCTATAGTCTATAGTCTATAGTCTGTAGTCTGTAGTCTGTAGTCTGTAGTCTGGCTCAAACATTCACATAAACTGCAGACCTTCTTGTCGTTGGTGTAAGGTACTTCCGTAAAAATACTTTAAATGACTACATGGTTCCATCCGTTACTTTTGATACTTATTAAGTATATTTAAAACCAAATTCTTTTCAACTTTTACTAAAGTAGAATTTCACTGGGTGACTTTTACTTTAATTTGAGTCATTTTCTTTGAAGGCATCTTTATTCAAGTTGAACAGTTGGGTACTTTTCCACCAGTGCTTGTGAACAAGACTATAGCTAGGATCACAGAAAGATTAACAGGGTATTCCCATGAAGTCAAAGCTCAATGTATCTCAACCAAAAATAAAAAATTACAAGGAACATGATCGTTCTATGGCAATACAGTACAGTCAAATGTCTTCATACCAGTCAGATTGCAAAGGGAACAGTCAGCAGCCTCTTTCTGTTGACTACAAAGTTCAAGTGAGAGTTAGTCTCCTAAATGACACTGTGTTTCCTATAAAGTACACTACTTTAGGTCAAACATAGGACACTACTTTCAGGCAAACAGTGGACTAGCTTAGGTCAAACAGGGCACTACATTAGGTCACACAGGGCACTACTTTAGGTCACACAGGGCACTACTTTAGGTCAAACAGGGCACTACATTAGGTCACACAGGGCACTACTTTAGGTCAAACAGGGCACTACTTTAGGTCAAACAGGGCACTACTTTAGGTCAAACATAGGACACTACTTTCAGGCAAACAGTGGACTAGCTTAGGTCAAACAGGGCACTACTTTAGGTCAAACAGGGCACTACTTTAGGTCAAACAGGGCACTACTTTAGGTCAAACAGGACACTACTTTAGGTCAAACAGGGCACTACTTTAGGTCAAACATAGGACACTACTTTCAGGCAAACACTACTTTCAAACAGGGCAAACAGTCACACAGGGCACTACTTTAGGTCACACAGGGCACTACTTTAGGTCAAACAGGGCACTACTTTAGGTCAAACAGGGCACTACTTTAGGTCAAACAGGGCACTACTTTAGGTCAAACAGGGCACTACTTTAGGTCAAACATAGGACACTACTTTCAGACAAACAGTGGACTAGCTTAGGTCAAACAGGGCACTACATTAGGTCAAACATAGGGGCAAAACTTTAGGTCAAACAAGGCACTACTTTAGGTCAAACAGGGCACTACTTTAGGTCAAACAGGGCACTACTTTAGGTCAAACAGGGCACTACTTTAGGTCAAACAGGGCACTACTTTAGGTCAAACATAGGACACTACTTTAGGTCAAACATAAGACACTACTTCTGTTGGTGAGTTAGTCTCTGTGCAGTGGTGTCCCTGTTGGTGAGTCACCATGCAGCTGGCTGACTGATGCGTGTTTGTCATGCAGTGTAACAGGACTGACTGACAGTAACAGGACTGACTGACAGTAACAGGACTGACTGACTGTAACAGGACTGACTGACTGTAACAGGACTGACTGACAGTAACAGGACTGACTGACTGTAACAGGACTGACTGACTGTAACAGGACTGACTGACTGTAACAGGACTGACTGACTGTAACAGGACTGACTGACTGTAACAGGACTGACTGACTGTAACAGGACTGAGTGACTGTAACAGGACTGAGTGACTGTAACAGGACTGACTGTAACAGGACTGACTGACAGTAACAGGACTGACTGACAGTAACAGGACTGACTGACAGTAACAGGACTGACTGACTGTAACAGGACTGACTGACTGTAACAGGACTGACTGACTGTAACAGGACTGACAGTAACAGGACTGACTGACTGTAACAGGACTGACTGACTGTAACAGGACTGACTGACAGTAACAGGACTGACTGACTGTAACAGGACTGACTGACAGTAACAGGACTGACTGACTGTAACAGGACTGACTGACTGTAACAGGACTGACTGACAGTAACAGGACTGACTGACTGTAACAGGACTGACTGACTGTAACAGGACTGACTGACAGTAACAGGACTGACTGACTGTAACAGGACTGACTGTAACAGGACTGACTGACAGTAACAGGACTGACAGTAACAGGACTGACAGTAACAGGACTGACTGACTGTAACAGGACTGACTGTAACAGGACTGACTGACTGTAACAGGACTGACTGTAACAGGACTGACTGACTGTAACAGGACTGACTGACTGTAACAGGACTGACTGTAACAGGACTGACTGACAGTAACAGGACTGACTGACTGTAACAGGACTGACAGTAACAGGACTGACTGACAGTAACAGGACTGACTGACTGTAACAGGACTGACTGACTGTAACAGGACTGACTGACAGTAACAGGACTGACTGACAGTAACAGGACTGACTGACAGTAACAGGACTGACTGACTGTAACAGGACTGACTGACTGTAACAGGACTGACTGACTGTAACAGGACTGACTGACTGTAACAGGACTGACTGACAGTAACAGGACTGACTGTAACAGGACAGGACTGACTGTAACAGGACTGACTGTAACAGGACTGACTGACTGTAACAGGACTGACTGACTGTAACAGGACTGACTGTTAAAGAACTGGAGGCAGCGAAAGCTGAGAGGCGGCGTCATGAGGTAAGGAAGTGCAACAGGCACGAGAGGCAGCCCCACATTTTTTTGGGGGGGGTGGAACACGGGGAGATTGGTGGAGTCAGGCAATAGACCTGAGCCAACTCCCCGTGCTTACCGGAAGAAACGCAGTACTGGTCAGGCACCGTGTTATACGGTCAAGAGCACGGTGTCGCCAGTAGCCCGGTGCGCTATAGGCCAGCCCCCCGTAAATGCCATGCGAGAGTGGGCATCCAGCCAGGGCGTATTGTGCCAGCCCAGCGTGTCCGGTACGTCATTTCGGCCCAGGGTATCCTGCGCCGACTCTGCGTGCTGTGTCTCCAGGGCGCTGGGAGTGTGCAGTGCGTCCTATGCCTGCTCTCTGCCCGTGCCGAGCGAATGTGGGTATTGAGCCTAAGGGAGAGGTGCGAGTGGTATGCACCAGATCTCCAGTGTTTCCCCACAGCTCGGTTCAACCTGTGCCTGCACTCTGGAGGGTCCGGGCTAGAGTACTGATCCAGCCTGGGGGAGTGGTGCCAAGGCTGCGCACCAGAGCTCCAGTGCTCCCCTACAGCCCGGTCCATCCGGTGCCTCTTCCACGCACCAGGCCTCCTGTAGGTCTCCCCAGCCTGGTGGGTCCTGTGGCAGCCAAACGCACCAGGCTGTCTCTCCGTCTCCTCCCTCCAGGTTCTCCCGTCAGTCAGGAGCTGCCAGAGCCACCTGTCAGTCCGGCGCTGCCAGAGCCACCTGTCAGTCAGGAGCTGCCAGAGCCACCTGTCAGTCAGGAGCTGCCAGAGCCACCTGTCAGTCAGGAGCTGCCAGAGCCACCTGTCAGTCAGGAGCTGCCAGAGCCACCTGTCAGTCAGGAGCTGCCAGAGCCACCTGTCAGTCAGGAGCTGCCAGAGCCACCTGTCAGTCAGGAGATGCCAGAGCCACCTGCCAGTCAGGAGCTGCCAGAGCCACCTGTCAGTCCGGCGCTGCCAGAGCCACCTGTCAGTCAGGAGCTGCCAGAGCCACCTGTCAGTCAGGAGCTGCCAGAGCCACCTGTCAGTCAGGAGCTGCCAGAGCCACCTGTCAGTCAGGAGCTGCCAGAGCCACCTGTCAGTCAGGAGCTGCCAGAGCCACCTGTCAGTCAGGAGCTGCCAGAGCCACCTGTCAGTCCGGCGCTGCCAGAGCCACCTGTCAGTCAGGAGCTGCCAGAGCCACCTGTCAGTCAGGAGATGCCAGAGCCACCTGTCAGTCAGGAGCTGCCAGAGCCACCTGTCAGTCAGGAGCTGCCAGAGCCACCTGTCAGTCCGGCGCTGCCAGAGCCACCTGTCAGTCCGGCGCTGCCAGAGCCACCTGTCAGTCCGGCGCTGCCAGAGCCACCTGTCAGTCAGGAGCTGCCAGAGTCGCCCTTCACTCCGGCGCTGCCAGAGCCACCTGTCAGTCCAGCGCTGCCAGAGCCACCTGTCAGTCAGGAGCTGCCAGAGCCACCTGTCAGTCAGGAGCTGCCAGAGCCACCTGTCAGTCAGGAGCTGCCAGAGTCGCCCTTCATTTGCATCTCTTGTTCATTTGTTTTCTGTGTTCCGTTTAAATAAATACATTTTGGACACTTACCACGCTGTGCATTGGTCCGATATTTCATACTCCTCCTCAGAGGAAGAAGACAATCGTTACAATAGAACTTAACCAAGAAGACATTGTTGTTTCCACGACCATAGAATAGTCTAATCTGATCTGGCAGGCTTCCAGAAGCAGAGTAAATGATTCTCTACCTGGGTTGTTGATCACACACATTCTCCCATCACTTGGCAGTTTAGTTCAGAGAGCTGTGTGTGTGTGGCTGACTGGCTCACTGGCTGTCTGGCTCCTGACTAATGTAATGAAATTGCACTGGCATAGCCATCTTTCACCACACACACACACACACACACACACACACACACACACACACACACACACACACACACACACACACACACACACACACACACACACACACCCACCCACCCACCCACCCACCCACCCACCCACCCACCCACCCACCCACCCACCCACCCACCCACCCACCCACCCACCCACACACACACACACACACACACACACACACACACACACACACACACACACACACACACACACACACACACACACACACACACACACACACACACACACACTTGATACTGCCTTGATACTATATAACCTAAATATGCTGCTGCTCTGATACTGTATAACATAAATATACTGCTGCTCTGATACTATATAACCTAAATATACTGCTGCTCTGATACTATATAACCTAAATATACTGCTGCTCTGATACTATATAACCTAAATATACTGCTGCTCTGATACTATATAACCTAAATATACTGCTGCTCTGATACTATATAACCTAAATATACTGCTGCTCTGATACTATATAACCTAAATATACTGCTGCTCTGATACTATATAACCTAAATATACTGCTGCTCTGATACTATATAACCTAAATATGCTGCTCTGATACTATATAACCTAAATATACTGCTGCTCTGATACTATATAACCTAAATATACTGCTGCTCTGATACTGTATAACCTAAATATACTGCTGCTCTGATACTATATAACCTAAATATACTGCTGCTCTGATACTATATAACCTAAATATACTGCTCTGATACTATATAACATAAATATACTGCTGCTCTGATACTATATAACCTAAATATACTGCTGCTCTGATACTATATAACCTAAATATGCTGCTGCTCTGATACTGTATAACATAAATATACTGCTGCTCTGATACTGTATAACCTAAATATACTGCTGCTCTGATACTATATAACCTAAATATACTGCTGCTCTGATACTATATAACCTAAATATACTGCTGCTCTGATACTATATAACCTAAATATACTGCTGCTCTGATACTATATAACCTAAATATGCTGCTCTGATACTATATAACCTAAATATACTGCTGCTCTGATACTATATAACCTAAATATGCTGCTCTGATACTATATAACCTAAATATACTGCTGCTCTGATACTGTATAACCTAAATATACTGCTGCTCTGTTACTGTATAACCTAAATATACTGCTGCTCTGATACTATATAACCTAAATATGCTGTTGCTCTGATACTATATAACCTAAATATACTGCTGCTCTGATACTATATAACCTAAATATACTGCTGCTCTGATACTATATAACCTAAATATACTGCTGCTCTGATACTATATAACCTAAATATACTGCTGCTCTGATACTATATAACCTAAATATACTGCTGCTCTGATACTATATAACCTAAATATGCTGCTGCTCTGATACTATATAACCTAAATATACTGCTGCTCTGATACTATATAACCTAAATATACTGCTGCTCTGATACTGTATAACCTAAATATACTGCTGCTCTGATACTATATAACCTAAATATGCTGCTGCTCTGATACTATATAACCTAAATATGCTGCTGCTCTGATACTATATAACCTAAATATGCTGCTGCTCTGATACTGTATAACCTAAATATACTGCTGCTCTGATACTATATAACCTAAATATACTGCTGCTCTGATACTATATAACCTAAATATACTGCTGCTCTGATACTATATAACCTAAATATACTGCTGCTCTGATACTATATAACCTAAATATACTGCTGCTCTGATACTATATAACCTAAATATACTGCTGCTCTAAGGAAATGTTGGACAGGCAGGGAGGCGGAGTCAAATAGGCATCCTGACTTAATGAAGTGGTGATTAAAGAGCTCAGCCATGTGCTTCTTGTCAGTAACAACCACATCATAAACATTAAGAGACATGGGCAGCTGTGAGGAGGAGGGTTTATTCTCCAGGTCTTTAACCGTTTTCCAGAACTTCGACCCACAGAGAGAGAACTGCTCCTTAAAGTAACTAACTTTGGCCTTATTTCTCATGTGCCTGAACTAGAGCCAGTCAGCCTTAGTATACGTGTTACAAGCCTTTTGCCAAATGGAATTCTTGAGGTGGAGTAACTCTGCCAGATCACGGTTGAACCAGGGGTTGAACCTGTTTTTAGTTATCATTTTATTTATGGGGGCGTGTTTGTTAACAATACCACTGAAAATATCAAAAACAAGGTCCAAGTGTCTTTGACAGAGGGGATCAAGCTGATTCTATACCATTTTACAGAGGCCAGTTCATGAAGGAAGGCATGGTCATTAGAGTTTTTTAGCAAGCGTCTATGACAAATCAGGACAGGTCGTTTCACTGAGCAGCCATTACGAACACAGGCTGTAAAACAGTAATCACTAAGGTCATTATAGAAAACACCAGAGTGGTACCTATCAGGATTATTTGTGAGGATAACATTGACGAAAGTAGTCTTTTCTGGGTGTTTGGAGTCATACCTTGTGGGATTGGTAATAATCTGAGAAAGATGTAGGGAGTCCCATTGCTTTAGGACTTGGTCAGGTGGGTTAAGCATGTCCCAGTTTAGGTCACCTACTGTAGTAGGACAAATTCAGACTTAGTGTAAGGGGCCAGGAGAGAGCTTAGGGCAGGTAGGGTACAGGCCGGTACTGATGGAGGACAATAACACCCAGCAACAGTCAACGAAGAGCTATTTGAAAGTTTAATGCTTAAAACAGAAAATTGAAATGTTCAGGGACAGACTTGGTGGAGACAACTGAGCACTGAAGGTGATCCTTGGTAAAGATTGCCACTCTCACACCTTTGGAAGATCTGGCTTGACAAAAGAAGGTAATAACCAGAAAGGTAACATCTATATTCAAAACACTCTCTCTTAATAAATCCTCTTTGGGATAGGGGGCAGCATTTTCACTTTTGGATAAATAGCATTCCCAATTTCAACTTCCTTCTACTCATGCCGGGAAGATAAGATATGCATATTATTAGTAGATTTGGATAGAAAACACTCTGAAGTTTCTAAAACTGTTTGAATCATGTCTGTGAGTATAACAGAACTTATGTAGCAGGCAAACCCCCGAGGACTAACCGTTCAGAAAAAACATTTTTGAGGTCACTGTCTGTTCATTGGGTTCTCATGGGGAAACGAGATTTCTAAGGAACTTGTTTGCAGTTCCTTCCACTTCCACTGGATGCCACCAGTCTTTGGAATTTGGTTGAGGTTATTCCTTTGTGCAATGAACAAGTACGGCCATCTTGGAACAGGGTAACGTTATGTGTACTGTTTGAGAGTTGCGCAAGACTAGAAGTAGCGTTAGTTTGTGATCCTCCTGTATTGAAAACAGATAGACCCATCTTCAATTTGATCGATTATTAACGTTTTAAAATACCTAAAGTTGTATTACAAAAGTAGTTTGAAATGTTTTGGCAAAGTTTACAGATTACAAAATATCTCAAAAGTTGTGACGTTGCTCAAATTGGAAGCTGTTTTGTTCTGGATCAAACGCGCCAAATAGGATATTGGATATATATCGACGGAATTAATCGAAAGAAAGGACCATTTGTGATGTTTATGGGACATATTAGAGTGCCAACAGGTGAAGCTCGTCAAAGGTAAGGCATGATTTATATTTTATTTCTGCGTTTTGTGTAGTGCCTGCAGGGTTGAAATATGCTATTCTCTCTTTGTTTACTGTTGTGCTATCATCAGATAATAGCTTCTTATGCTTTCGCTGAAAATCCTTTTTGAAATCTGACATGTTGGCTGGATTCACAACAAGTGTAGCTTTAATTTGGTATCTTACATGTGTGATTTAATGAAAGTTTGAATTGTATAGTATTTTATTTGAATCTGGCGATCTGCATTTTCCCTGGCAATTGGCCAAGTGGGACATTTGCGTCGCCCCTATCCCACAGAGGTTTTAGCCACATCTCAGTAATGACCAACACATCTGGATTGGAGTTTAATAAAAATTTAAAAAAGGTTTTGTTCTTCCAAATCATTGTCATGTGGTTTATCATAAACATCTGATGTAAAATTATACAAATTGAAAAATAAAAATTGATAGATGGCGAGAGCACCAGCCTCTGCCATAGGGACACATTGATACACTGTGATCCATTGGAGGCTAAATAAATGAGAGCATATAACTCTTATAGGTCAATGTAGCAGTAGGCCTATAACTTCCATATAACTCAGAGATAGCCTATAGGTCAGTAGCAGTAGGTCTATACCTTCCATATAACTCAGAGATAGCCTATAGGTCAGTAGCAGTAGGTCTATACCTTCCATATAACTCAGAGATAGCCTATAGGTCAGTAGCAGTAGGTCTATACCTTCCATATAACTCAGAGATAGCCTATAGGTCAATGTAGCAGCAGACCAATAACTTCCATATAACTCAGAGATAGCCTATAGGTCAATGTAGCAGTAGGTCTATAACTTCCATATAACTCAGAGATAGCCTATAGGTCAGTAGCAGTAGGTCTATACCTTCCATATAACTCAGAGATAGCCTATAGGTCAATGTAGCAGTAGGTCTATAACTTGCATATAACTCAGAGATAGCCTATAGGTCAATGTAGCAGCAGACCAATAACTTCCATATAACTCAGAGATAGCCTGTAGGTCAATTTAGCAGTAGACCTATAACTTCCATATCTTCTTATGGCTGCAGGGGCAGTATTGAGTAGCTTGGATGAATAAGGTGCTCAGAGTAAACTGCCTGCTCCTCAGTCCCAGTTGCTAATATATGCATATAATTAGTAGATTTTGATGGAACACACTCTGAAGTTTCTAAAACTGTTTGAATGATGTCTGTGAGTATAACAGAACTCATATGGCAGGCAAAAACCTAAGAAAAAAAAATCCAACCAGGAAGTGGGAAATCTGAGGTTGGTCGTTTTTCAACTCAGCTCCTATTGAAGATACAGTGGGATATTGGTCATGTTGCATTTCCTAAGGCTTCCACTAGATGTCAGCAGTCTTTAGAACGTTGTTTCAGGCTTCTACTGTGAAGGGGGGCTGAATGAGTAGGGAATGAGTCAGAGGTCTACCAACAGTCACAAGCATGTCACGCGCATTTCACATGAGAGGTAACTCCCGTTCCTTTTCTTTTCTGAAGACCAAGGAATTCTCTGGTTAGAACCTTACTGAAGTTGTATGTTAAAACCCTCCTAAAGATTGATTCTATGAATCGCTTGACCTGTTTCTACGAACTGTAATGGAACTTTTTGACATTTCGTCTGCAACTAGTGAACGCGCTTCGTGAGTTTTGATTTGTTTACCAAACGCGCTAACAAAAGTAGCTATTTGGACATATATGATGGACTGGGATTCCTGGGAGTGCATTCTGATGAACATCATCAAAGGTAAGTGAATATTTATAATGTTATTTCTGACTTCTGTTGACTCCAACATGGCGGATATATGTATTTCTTGCCTGAGCGCTGTAAAGCTTTTTTGAAATCTGACACAGCGGTTGCATTAAGGAGAAGTTTATCTATATTTTCATGTATAACACGTGTATTTTCATCAACATGTATAATGAGTATTTCTGTAAATTGGTGTGACTCTCTGCAAAATCACCGGATGTTTTTGGAACTGCTGAACATAACGCGCCAATGTATACTGAGATTCTTTTATATAAATATGAACTTTATTGAACAAAACATACATGTATTGTGTAACATGAAGTCCTATGAGTGTTAGTGATTAAAGGTTAGTGATTAATTCTATCTCTATTTCTGCTTTTTATGACTCCACTCTTTGGCTGGAAAAATGGCTGTGTTTTTCTGTGACTTGGCTCTGACCTAACATAATCGTTTGTGGTGCTTTCGCTGTAAAGCCTATTTGAAATCGGACACTGTGGTGGGATTAACAACAAGATTACCTTTTAAAATGGTAAAAGATACTTGTATGTTTGAGGAATTTTAATTATGAGATTTCTGTTGTTATGAATTTGGCGCCCTGCACTTTCACTGGCTGTTGTCATATCGATCCCATTAACGGGATTGCAGCCCTAAGAAGAACTCAGAGATAGCCTATAGGTCTATAACTTCCATATAACTCAGAGATAGTCTATGGACCAATGTAGCAGCAGTGTAAAAATGGGTGGGTGTAGCTGGTGCATGGAAGTCAGGCGCAGGAGAGTAAAGATGAGTGGATAAAGTACTTTACTCAGGCAATATTTAAAACAGGACGCAACCGCGTCACAAAAAAAACAAAATGCCCAAAGAACAAGCAGCAAAAAGTACAAAGTACCGGCTGCCACAAAGCACAGGTACAGAACAAATCCCGGCGTACACCAGCCGGCCTGGCAATAAACAATTTCACGCACAGACATGGGGGGAACAGAGGGTTAAATACACAACAAGTAATAATGAGGGAAAGTAAACCAGTTGTGGGGGAAAACAAGACAAAACAAATGGAAAATGAAAGGTGGATCGGCGATGGCTAGTAGACCGGTGACGTCGACCACCAAACGCCGCCAGAACAAGGAGAGAACCGACTTTCGGCAGAAGTCGTGACAGTACCCCCCCTTGACGCACAGCTCCAGCAGCGCGCCGACACCGGCTTCGGGGACGACCCGGAGGGCGAGGCGCAGGGCAATCCGGACGGAGACAGTGGAACTCCCGCAGCATAGAAGGGTCCAACACATCCTCCAACCGAACCCAGCATCTCTCCTCCGGACCCCTCCCACTCCACGAGGTACTGAAGGCCCCTCACCTGACTCCTCAAATCCAGTATTGAGCGAACGGAATACGCTGGGGCCCCCTCGATGTCCAGAGGGGGCAGAGGAACCTCCTGCACCTCAGACTCCTGGAGTGGGCCAGCCACCACCGGCCTGAGGAGAAACACATGGAACGAGGGGTTAATACTGTAATCGGGGGGAAGCTGTAAACTGTAACATACCTCGTTCAGACTCCTCAGGACTTTAAATGGCCCCACAAACCGCGGCCCCATCTCCCGGCAGGGCACCATTCCCTCCAGATCCTCCTCTTCATCTCCTATAACCTCCAGATCCTCCTCTTCATCGCCCATAACCCTTACCTCCAGTTCCTCCTCTTCCTCTCCTATAACCTCCAGATCGTCCTCTTCCTCTCCTATAACCTCCAGATCCTCCTTTTCCTCTCCTATAACCCTTACCTCCAGATCCTCCTCTTCCTCTCCTATAACCTCCAGATCCTCCTCTTCCTCTCCTATAACCTCCAGATCCTCCTCTTCCTCTCCTATAACCTCCAGATCCTCCTCTTCCTCTCCTATAACCCTTACTTCCAGATCATCCTCTTCCTCTCCTATAACCTCCAGATCATCCTCTTCCTCTCCTATAACCCTTACCTCCAGATCATCCTCTTCCTCTCCTATAACCCTTACCTCCAGATCCTCCTCTTCCTCTCCTATAACCCTTACCTCCAGATCCTCCTCTTCCTCTCTTATAACCTCCAGATCCTCCTCTTCCTCTCCTATAACCTCCAGATCCTCCTCTTCCTCTCCTATAACCCTTACCTCCAGATCATCCTCTTCCTCTCCTATAAACCTTACCTCCAGATCCTCCTCTTCCTCTACTATAACCCTTACCTCCAGATCCTCCTCTTCCTCTACTATAACCCTTACCTCCAGATCCTCCTCTTCCTCTCCTATAACCCTTACCTCCAGATGATCCTCTTCCTCTCATATAACCTCCAGATCCTCCTCTTCTTCTCCTATAACCCTTACCTCCAGATCATCCTCTTCCTCTCCTATAACCCTTACCTCCAGTTCCTCCTCTTCCTCTCCTATAACCCTTACCTCCAGATCATCCTCTTC
>NC_060181.1:1592974-1650474 GCF_021184085.1 Oncorhynchus gorbuscha
GGTTAACTGCCTTGTTCAGGGGAACAGTGGGTTAACTGACTTGTTCAGGGAACAGTGGGTTAACTGCCTTGTTCAGGGGAACAGTGGGTTAACTGCCTTGTTCAGGGAACAATGGGTTAACTGCCTTGTCAGGGGAACAGTGGGTTAACTGCCTTGTTCAGGGGAACAGTGGGTTAACTGCCTTGCTCAGGGGAACAGTGGGTTAACTGCCTTGTTCAGGGGAACAGTGGGTTAACTGCCTTGTTCAGGGGAACACTGGGTTAACTGCCTTGTTCAGGGGAACAGTGGGTTAACTGCCTTGTCCAGGGGAACAGTGGGTTAACTGCCTTGTTCAGGGGAACAGTGGGTTAACTGCCTTGTTCAGGGGAACAGTGGGTTAACTGCCTTGTTCAGGGGAACAGTGGGTTAACTGCCTTGTTCAGGGGAACAGTGGGTTAACTGCCTTGTTCAGGGGAACACTGGGTTAACTGCCTTGTTCAGGGGAACAGTGGGTTAACTGCCTTGTTCAGGGGAACAGTGGGTTAACTGCCTTGCTCAGGGGAACAGTGGGTTAACTGCCTTGCTCAGGGGAACAGTGGGTTAACTGCCTTGCTCGGGTCAGAACGACAGATCAGCGATTCTATCCAGCAACCTTCCGGTTACTGGGCCAACGCTCTAACGACTAGGCTACCTGCTGCCCCATAGTGACAGTGTGTGTATGTGTAGTATTAGTGTGTGTGGACGTGTTTAACTATTCTTGTGGGGACCAGAAGTCCTCACGAGGTCAAATGGTATTTCTTGGGGGTTTAGGGTTAAGGTTAGAATTAGGGTTAGCGTTAGGAGCTAGGGTTAGGTTTAGGGTTAAAGTTAGGAGCTAGAGTAGGGTTTAGGGTTAGGGTTCGGGTTAAGTTTTGGTTTAAGGTTAAGTGGTAGGGAAAATAGGATTTTGAATGAGACTGAATTGTGTGTCCCCACAATGTTAGCTCTACAAGACAGTGTGTGTGTGTGTGTGTGTGTGTGTGTGTGTGTGTGTGTGTGTGTGTGTGTGTGTGTGTGTGTGTGTGTGTGTGTGTGTGTGTGTGTGTGTGTGTGTGTGTGTGTGTGTGTGTGTGTGTGTTCGGCGCCTGCCATACACAGTGAGACGTTATTTAAGGGACAACAGACTAGGACTGACATATGTCACAGATGGGGGACTTGGCCGGGCCGGACAGAGAGTGTTACTGTGTGTGTATTAGCGATGTGTGTATTAGCGATGTGTGTATTAGCGCGTGCATCGCCTGTAGTTGTGACCCTGGGTGATTAGAGTCAACAACAGCAGAAGCAACCTGCCAGTCTGGGGGCATCCATCCATCTTTCAATCAGTCTGGGGTGATGTTCAGCTCCACAGTGTCTTGTCTGTCAACTGGAGCACAACACAACAGCTGATGTCTCATGATGGTTATTGGCCCTCTTAACTGTGTCCAAACATTGCACAATAATAGTGAAGACATCAAAACTATGAAATAACACATGGAATCATGTAGTAACCAAATCAAAATAAATATATTTTAGATTCTTCAAAGTAGACACCTTTTGCCTTGATGTCAGCCTTGCACAAGATTGGCATTCTCTCAACCACCTTCAACTGGAATGCTTTTCCAACATTCTTGAAGGAGTTCCCACATATTCTGAGCACTTGTTGGCTGCTTTTCCTTCACCTTGTGGTCCAACTCATCCCAAACCATCTCAATTGGGTTGAGGACGGGTGATTGTGGAGGCCAGGTCATCTGATGCAGCACTCCATCACTCTCCTTCTTGGTCAAATAGCCCTTACGCAGCCTGGAGGTGTGTTGGGTCATTGTTCTGTTGAAAAACAAATTATATTCCCACTATGCCCAAACCAGATGTTATGGCGTATCGCTGCAGAATGCTGTGGTAGCCATGCTGGTTAAGTGTTCCTTGTATTCTAAATAAATCACAGACCGTGTAACCAGCAAAGCACCCCCACGCCATCACACCTCCTCCTCCATGCTTCACGGTGGGAACCACACATGCAGAGATCATCTGTTCACCTACTCTGCTCACAAAGACACGGTGGTTGGAACCAAAAATCTCACATTTGGACTCATCAGACCAAAGGACAGATTTCCACCGGTCTAATGTCCATTGCTCGTGTTTCTTGGCCCAAGCAAGTCTCTCCTTCTTATTGGTGTCCTTTAGTAGTGGTTTCTTTGCAGCAATTTGGCCACGAAGGCCTGATTCACACAGTCTCCTCAGAACAGTTGATGTTGAGATGTGTCTGTTACTTGAACTCTGTAAAGCATTTATTTGGGCTGCAATTTCTGAGGCTGGTAACTCTAATGAACTAATTTATCCTCTGCAGCAGATGTAACTCTGGTTCTTCCTTTCTGTGGCGGTCCTCATGAGAGACAGTTTCATCAAAGTGCTTGATGGTTTTTGCGACCTCAGTTGAAAAAAAACATTTAAAGTTATTGAAATTTTCCACATTGAATGACCTTCATGTCTTAAAGTAATGACAGACTGCCGTTTATCTTTGCTTATTTGAGCTGTTGTTTACCAAATAGCGCAATATTCTGTATACCACCCCTTGTCACAACACAACGGACTGGCTCAGACACACTAAGATGGAAAGAAACACCTTTACTTAACTTTTGACAAGGCTGTTAATTGAAATGCATTCCAGGTGACTACCTCATGAAGCTGGTTGAGAGAATACCAAGAGTGTGTAAAGGTGTCATCAAGGCAAAGGGTGGCTACTTGGTGTAATGAATACTCAGGGAGAAAACAGTGTAGATTACATTTACATTTACATTTAAGTCATTTAGCAGACGCTCTTATCCAGAGCGACTTAGATTCATACGCAGAGCACGGCAGGGGTTTATATCACCTTCTCAGAAGGCAGGAATCGTGGTCACATGCAGACAGTGGTTATACACAGGTAGGCAAACAGGCAGGTGAATCAAAACTAGGACTGAAGGCTATTACTGGTTCTCACAAAACGAGCTAGAAAAAGGCTTAGTAGAGTCAAATCAAACAATACCTCACAAAGGCACAAACAGAATGAACTGAACTAAATAAGGAGCTGATGAGACCAGGTGAGTAACTAACACAGGTGAAATCAATGAGAGACTGGGCTACGGTCCAGAACACAAAGAAACAGGGCTTACGTTCCAGAACACAAAGAAACAGGGCTACGTTCCAGAACACAAAGAAACAGGGCTACGTTCCAGAACACAAAGAAACAGGGCTACGTTCCAGAACACAAAGAAACAGGGCTACGTTCCAGAACAAAAAGAAACAGGGCTACGTTCCAGAAAACAAAGAAACAGGGCTTACGTTCCAGAACACAAAGAAACAGGGCTACGTTCCAGAACACAAAGAAACAGGGCTTACGTTCCAGAACACAAAGAAACAGGGCTACGTTCCAGAACACAAAGAAACAGGGCTTACGTTCCAGAACACAAAGAAACAGGGCTACGTTCCAGAACACAAAGAAACAGGGCTACGTTCCAGACCACAAAGAAACAGGGCTTACGTTCCAGAACACAAAGAAACAGGGCTACGTTCCAGAACACAAAGAAACAGGGCTTACGTTCCAGAACACAAAGAAACAGGGCTTACGTTCCAGAACACAAAGAAACAGGGCTACGTTCCAGAACACAAAGAAACAGGGCTACGTTCCAGAACACAAAGAAACAGGGCTACGTTCCAGAACACAAAGAAACAGGGCTACGTTCCAGAACACAAAGAAACAGGGCTACGTTCCAGAACACAAAGAAACAGGGCTACGTTCCAGAACAAAAAGAAACAGGGCTACGTTCCAGAACACAAAGAAACAGGGCTTACGTTCCAGAACACAAAGAAACAGGGCTACGTTCCAGACCACAAAGAAACAGGGCTTACGTTCCAGAACACAAAGAAACAGGGCTACGTTCCAGAACACAAAGAAACAGGGCTTACGTTCCAGAACACAAAGAAACAGGGCTTACGTTCCAGAACACAAAGAAACAGGGCTACGTTCCAGAACACAAAGAAACAGGGCTACGTTCCAGAACACAAAGAAACAGGGCTACGTTCCAGAACACAAAGAAACAGGGCTACGTTCCAGAACACAAAGAAACAGGGCTACGTTCCAGAACACAAAGAAACAGGGCTACGTTCCAGAACACAAAGAAACAGGGCTACGTTCCAGAACACAAAGAAACAGGGCTACGTTCCAGAACACAAAGAAACAGGGCTACGTTCCAGAACAAAAAGAAACAGGGCTACGTTCCAGAACACAAAGAAACAGGGCTTACGTTCCAGAACACAAAGAAACAGGGCTACGTTCCAGAACACAAAGAAACAGGGCTTACGTTCCAGAACACAAAGAAACAGGGCTACGTTCCAGAACACAAAGAAACAGGGCTTATGTTCCAGAACACAAAGAAACAGGGCTACGTTCCAGAACACAAAGAAACAGGGCTACATTCCAGAACACAAAGAAACAGGGCTTACGTTCCAGAACACAAAGAAACAGGGCTACGTTCCAGAACACAAAGAAACAGGGCTACGTCCCAGAACACACAGAAACAGGGCTACATTCCAGAACACAAAGAAACAGGGATACGTTCCAGAACACAAAGAAACAGGGCTACGTTCCAGAACACAAAGAAACAGGGCTACGTCCCAGAACACACAGAAACAGGGCTACGTTCCAGAACACAAAGAAACAGAACACAAGGTTTACTAAGAAAATAAATACAGAACCTTACACTTTGAAGAATCTCAAATTAAAAATATATTTTGATTTGTTTAACACTTTTTTGGTTACTACATGATTCCATATGTGTTATTTCATAGTGTTGATGTCCTCACTACTTTTTCTACAATGTAGAAAATAACCCAAGTAAAGGAAATACATTTGGGATGGATCCACACTGTGGGTCTCTAGATGCTTCTAACTAAGGTTAGTTAGGACGTCTGTCTGTCTGTCTGTCTGTCTGTCTGTCTGTCTGTCTGTCTGTCTGTCTGTCTGTCTGTCTGTCTGTCTGTCTGTCTGTCTGTCTGTCTGTCTGTCTGTCTGTCTGTCTGTCTGTCTGTCTGTCTGTCTGTCTGTCTGTCTGTCTGTCTGTCTGTCTGTCTGTCTGTCTGTCTGTCTGTCTGTCTGTCTGTCTGTCTGTCTGTCTGTCTGTCTGTCTGTCTGTCTGTCTGTCTGTCTGTCTGTCTGTCTGTCTGTCTGCCAGTCCCTCTAATCAGCTAGTGTCAGTTACAGACTGTCTGATTAGAGGGACTGTCTGTCTGATTAGAGGGACTGTCTGTAACTGACACTAGCTGATTAGAGGGACTGTCTGTCTGATTAGAGGGACTGTCTGTAACTGACACTAGCTGATTAGAGGGACTGTCTGTCTGATTAGAGGGACAGTCTGTCTGATTAGAGGGACTGTCTGTAAATGACACTAGCTGATTAGAGGGACTGTCTGTAACTGACACTAGCTGATTAGAGGGACTGTCTGTCTGATTAGAGGGACTGTCTGTAACTGACACTAGCTGATTAGAGGGACTGTCTGTAACTGACACTAGCTGATTAGAGGGACTGTCTGTCTGATTAGAGGGACTGTCTGTAACTGACACTAGCTGATTAGAGGGACTGTCTCTAACTGACACTAGCTGATTAGAGGGACTGTCTGTCTGATTAGAGGGACTGTCTGTAACTGACACTGTCTGATTAGAGGGACTGTCTGTCTGATTAGAGAGACTGTATGTCTGATTAGAGGGACTGTCTGTCTGATTAGAGGGACTGTCTGTCGCATTAGAGGGACTGTCTGTAACTGACACTGTCTGATTAGAGGGACTGTATGTCTGATTAGAGGGACAGTCTGTCTGATTAGAGAGACTGTATGTCTGATTAGAGGGACTGTCTGTCTGATTAGAGGGACTGTCTGTCTGATTAGAGAGACTGTATGTCTGATTAGAGGGACTGTCTGTCTGATTAGAGGGACTGTCTGTCTGATTAGAGAGACTGTATGTCTGATTAGAGGGACTGTCTGTCTGATTAGAGGGACTGTCTGTCTGATTAGAGGGACTGTCTGTAACTGACACTAGCTGATTAGAGGGACTGTCTGTCTGATTAGAGGGACAGTCTGTCTGATTAGAGGGACAGTCTGTCTGATTAGAGGGACAGTCTGTCTGATTAGAGGGGCAGTCTGTCTGATTAGAGAGACAGTCTGTCTGAATAGAGGGACAGTCTGTCTGATTAGAGAGACAGTCTGTCTGATTAGAGGGACAGTCTGTCTGATTAGAGGGACTGTCTGTAACTGACACTAGCTGATTAGAGGGACTGTCTGTAACTGACACTAGCTGATTAGAGGGACTGTCTGTAACTGACACTAGCTGATTAGAGGGACTGTCTGTAACTGACACTAGCTGATTAGAGGGACTGTCTGTAACTGACACTAGCTGATTAGAGGGACTGTCTGTAACTGACACTAGCTGATTAGAGGGACTGTCTGTCTGATTAGAGGGACTGTCTGTAACTGACACTAGCTGATTAGAGGGACTGTCTGTAACTGACACTAGCTGATTAGAGGGACTGTCTGTAACTGACACTAGCTGATTAGAGGGACTGTCTGTAACTGACACTAGCTGATTAGAGGGACTGTCTGTCTGATTAGAGGGACTGTCTGTAACTGACACTAGCTGATTAGAGGGACTGTCTGTAACTGACACTAGCTGATTAGAGGGACTGTCTGTAACTGACACTAGCTGATTAGAGGGACTGTCTGTAACTGACACTAGCTGATTAGAGGGACTGTCTGTAACTGACACTAGCTGATTAGAGGGACTGTCTGCAACTGACACTAGCTGATTAGAGGGACTGTCTGTAACTGACACTAGCTGATTAGAGGGACTGTCTGTAACTGACACTAGCTGATTAGAGGGACTGTCTGTAACTGACACTAGCTGATTAGAGGGACTGTGTAACTGACACTAGCTGACACACTGTAACTGTTGTAGTGTTGTGGTTCTGCTGTTCTTCTCTGTGTTTTAAACAGCAGCTTGGTTGAGACAGCACTTATATATTACATTAATAGTTATAATCGTCTTTACTTCACTGGAAAGCGACATTATGATTTTCTCTCCTTTTTGTGGTCCAGGAAATGTACGTTAATGCATTTCAGAGGTAGAGAGAGATAGTGTGTTGGCAGACAAGCTTTACACAAACAGCTGAGAGCATCTTGGCCTTTCAAAGTACACAGTATCTATCATCTAGCCCTCAGGGAAACAGACGGTTGGACTCGGTCCAGCAGGCCACAGGAAGGCAAAGGGTTGGACTGGGTCTAGCAGGCCTCAGGGAGACAAAGGGTTGGACTGGGTCTAGCAGGCCTCAGGGAGACAAAGGGTTGGACTGGGTCTAGCAGGCCTCAGGGAGACAAAGGGTTGGACTGGGTCTAGCAGGCCTCAGGGAGACAAAGGGTTGGACTGGGTCTAGCAAGCCTCAGGGAGACAAAGGGTTGGACTGGGTCTAGCAAGCCTCAGGGAGACATATGGTTGGACTGGGTCTAGCAAGCCTCAGGGAGACATATGGTTGGACTGGGTCTAGCAAGCCTCAGGGAGACAAAGGGTTGGACTGGGTCTAGCAGGCCTCAGGGAGACAAAGGGTTGGACTGGGTCTAGCAAGCATCAGGGAGACAAAGGGTTGGACTGGGTCTAGCAAGCCTCAGGGAGACATATGGTTGGACTGGGTCTAGCAAGCCTCAGGGAGACAAAGGGTTGGACTGGGTCTAGCAAGCCTCAGGGAGACATATGGTTGGACTGGGTCTAGTAGGCCACAGGTAGACAGAGGGTTAGACTCGGTCCAGCAGGCCACAGGAAGGCAAAGGGTTGGACTCGGTCTAGCAGTCCTCAGAGCACTGTCTAATTGAAGATGACATCAGACTACTGAAACATGGACTGGCAGGAAAGTATTTTGTATGTGTGTCAGAGAGAGACAGATCGAGATAGAAATAGGACCGAAATATTTTGAAGATAATTCATCACAGCTCTGAAAGTAGCCACTGTCTATATGTCTTCCATATGCAGAATGGGAAAGGGATGAAACAGCCCACTGTCCTCTTCCATATGCAGAATGGGAAAGGGATGAACCAGCCCACTGTCCTCTTCCATATGCAGAATGGGAAAGGGATGAACCAGCCCACTGTCCTCTTCCATATGCAGAATGGGAAAGGGATGAAACAGCCCACTGTCCTCTTCCATATGCAGAATGGGAAACCAGCCCACTGTCCTCTTCCATATGCAGAATGGGAAAGGGATGAAACAGCCCACTGTCCTCTTCCATATGCAGAATGGGAAAGGGATGAACCAGCCCACTGTCCTCTTCCATATGCAGAATGGGAAAGGGATGAAACAGCCCACTGTCCTCTTCCATATGCAGAATGGGAAAGGGATGAAACAGCCCACTGTCCTCTTCCATATGCAGAATGGGAAAAGGATGAAACAGCCCACTGTCCTCTTCCATATGCAGAATGGGAAAGGGATGAAACAGCCCACTGTGCAGCCGTGGTTCCCTGAAGTGCTTTCATTAGAGACTGTTTGCGTCATTGATTCCCAGAAAGGCAATACAATTGGTCAGCCACACAGAATGCATCCCCAATGGGACCCTATTCTCTATGTAGTGCCCTACTTTTGACCAGGGCCCATAGTGCACAACATAGAGAATAGGGAGCCACAGCCTCCTGGCCTTGTAGGCTCTGAGAAGTTAATGGACCAACTTCCCTCATGTATCATTGAATCATGATGTAAGGAGAGAGCAGTAGTAGACAGATGAAAATACTAGACAATAGAAGACAATAGCAGATAATGGTAGATAATAGTAGACAGTAGTAGACTGTTTTAGACAGTAGTAGACAATAGTAGATAATAGTAGACAGTAGTAGACAGTAGTAGACAATAGTAGACAGTAGTAGACAGTAGTAGACAGTAGTAGACAGTAGTAGACAATAGTAGACAGTAGACAATAGTAGACAGTAGACAATAGTAGACAGTAGACAATAGTAGACAGTAGGCAATAGTAGACAATAGTAGACAGTAGACAATAGTAGACAGTAGTAGACAATAGTAGACAGTAGTAGACAATAGTAGACAGTAGTAGACAATAGTAGACAGTAGTAGACAATAGTAGACAGTAGTAGACAGTAGTAGACAATAGTAGACAGTAGTAGACAGTAGTAGACAATAGTAGACAGTAGTAGACAGTAGTAGACAGTAGTAGACAATAGTAGACAGTAGTAGACAGTAGTAGACAGTAGTAGACAGTAGACAGTAGACAGTAGTAGACAATAGTAGACAGTAGTAGACAATAGTAGACAATAGTAGACAGTAGTAGACAGTAGTAGACAGTAGTAGACAGTAGTAGACAGTAGTAGACAATAGTAGACAGTAGTAGACAGTAGTAGACAATAGTAGACAGTAGTAGACAATAGTAGACAGTAGTAGACAGTAGTAGACAGTAGTAGACAGTAGTAGACAGTAGTAGACAGTAGTAGACAGTAGTAGACAGTAGTAGACAGTAGTAGACAATAGTAGACAGTAGTAGACAGTAGTAGACAATAGTAGACAGTAGTAGACAGTAGTAGACAGTAGTAGACAGTAGTAGACAATAGTAGACAATAGTAGACAATAGTAGACAGTAGTAGACAGTAGTAGACAGTAGTAGACAATAGTAGACAGTAGTAGACAGTAGTAGACAGTAGTAGACAATAGTAGACAGTAGTAGACAGTAGTAGACAGTAGTAGACAGTAGTAGACTGTTTTAGACGGTAGTAGACAATAGTAGATAATAGTAGACAGTAGTAGACTGTTTTAGACAGTAGTAGACAATAGTAGATAATAGTAGACAGTAGTAGACAGTAGTAGACAGTAGTAGACAATAGTAGACAATAGTAGACAGTAGTAGACAATAGTAGACAATAGTAGACAGTAGTAGACAGTAGTAGACAGTAGTAGACAATAGTAGACAGTAGTAGACAATAGTAGACAGTAGTAGACAATAGTAGACAGTAGTAGACAATAGTAGACAGTAGTAGACAATAGTAGACAGTAGTAGACAGTAGTAGACAGTAGTAGACAATAGTAGACAGTAGTAGACAGTAGTAGACAATAGTAGACAGTAGTAGACAGTAGTAGACAATAGTAGACAGTAGTAGACAGTAGATAATAGTAGACAGTAGTAGACTGTTTTAGACAGTAGTAGACAATAGTAGACATTAGTAGACAGTAGTAGACAGTAGTAGACAGTAGTAGTCAGTAGTAGACAGTAGTAGACAGTAGTAGACAGTAGTAGACAGTAGACAGTAGACAGTAGTAGACAATAGTAGACAGACGACAATAGTAGACAATAGTAGACAATAGTAGACAGTAGTAGACAGTAGTAGACAGTAGTAGACAATAGTAGACAATAGTAGACAATAGTAGACAGTAGTAGACAATAGTAGACAGTAGTAGACAATAGTAGACAGTAGTAGACAATAGTAGACAATAGTAGACAGTAGTAGACAGTAGTAGACAGTAGTAGACAATAGTAGACAGTAGTAGACAGTAGTAGACAGTAGTAGACAGTAGTAGACAGTAGTAGACAATAGTAGACAGTAGTAGACAATAGTAGACAGTATAGAGTAGACAGTAGTAGACAATAGTAGACAGTAGTAGACAGTAGTAGACAGTAGTAGACAGTAGTAGACAGTAGTAGACAATAGTAGACAGTAGTAGACAATAGTAGACAATAGTAGACAGTAGTAGACAGTAGTAGACTGTTTTAAACAGTAGTAGACAGTAGTAGACAATAGTAGACAGTAGTAGACAGTAGTAGACAATAGTAGACAGTAGTAGACAGTAGTAGACAGTAGTAGACTGTTTTAGACTGTAGTAGACAATAGTAGACAATAGTAGACAGTAGTAGACAGTAGTAGACAGTAGTAGACAGTAGTAGACTGTTTTAGACTGTAGTAGACAATAGTAGATAATAGTAGACAGTAGTAGACAGTAGTAGACAGTAGTAGACAGTAGTAGACAGTAGACAATAGTAGACAGTAGACAATAGTAGACAGTAGTAGACAGTAGTAGACAGTAGACAATAGTAGACAGTAGTAGACAGTAGACAATAGTAGACAGTAGTAGACAGTAGACAGTAGTAGACAATAGTAGATAGTAGTAGACAGTAGTAGACTGTTTTAGACAGTAGTAGACAGTAGTAGACAGTAGTAGACAATAGTAGATAATAGTAGACAGTAGTAGACAATAGTAGACAATAGTAGACAATAGTAGACAGTAGTAGACAGTAGTAGACAGTAGACAGTAGTAGACAGTAGTAGACAGTAGTAGACAATAGTAGACAGTAGTAGACAGTAGTAGACAGACAGTAGTAGACAGTAGTAGACAGTAGTAGACAGTAGTAGACAGTAGTAGATAATAGTAGACAGTAGTAGACAGTAGTAGACAATAGTAGACAGTAGTAGACAGTAGACAATAGTAGACAGTAGACAATAGTAGACAATAGTAGACAGTAGTAGACAGTAGTAGACAGTAGTAGATAATAGTAGACAGTAGTAGACAGTAGTAGACAGTAGTAGACAATAGTAGACAGTAGTAGACAGTAGTAGACAGTAGACAGTAGTAGATAATAGTAGACAGTAGTAGACAGTAGTAGACAGTAGACAGTAGTAGACAGTAGTAGACAGTAGACAGTAGTAGACAGTAGACAGTAGTAGACAGTAGTAGACAGTAGACAGTAGTAGATAATAGTAGACAATAGTAGACAATAGTAGACAGTAGTAGACAGTAGTAGACAGTAGACAGTAGTAGACAATAGTAGACAGTAGTAGACAGTAGTAGACAATAGTAGACAATAGTAGACAATAGTAGACAGTAGTAGACAGTAGTAGACAGTAGTAGTCAGTAGTAGACAGTAGTAGACAATAGTAGACAATAGTAGACAGTAGTAGACAGTAGTAGACAGTAGACAATAGTAGACAGTAGACAATAGTAGACAGTAGACAATAGTAGACAGTAGCAGACAGTAGCAGACAGACGACAATAGTAGACAATAGTAGACAATAGTAGACAGTAGTAGACAGTAGTAGACAGTAGTAGACTGTTTTAGACAGTAGTAGACAATAGTAGACAATAGTAGACAGTAGTAGACAATAGTAGACAGTAGTAGACAGTAGACAATAGTAGACAGTAGACAATAGTAGACAATAGTAGACAATAGTAGACAGTAGTAGACAGTAGTAGACAGACGACAATAGTAGACAATAGTAGACAATAGTAGACAGTAGTAGACAGTAGTAGACAGTAGTAGTCAGTAGTAGACAGTAGTAGACAATAGTAGACAGTAGTAGACAATAGTAGACAGTAGTAGACAGTAGTAGACAATAGTAGACAATAGTAGACAGTAGTAGACAGTAGTAGTCAGACGACAATAGTAGACAATAGTAGACAATAGTAGACAGTAGTAGACAGTAGTAGACAGACGACAATAGTAGACAATAGTAGACAATAGTAGACAATAGTAGACAGTAGTAGACAGTAGTAGACAGTAGTAGACAGACGACAATAGTAGACAATAGTAGACAATAGTAGACAGTAGTAGACAGTAGTAGACAGTAGTAGTCAGTAGTAGACAGTAGTAGACAATAGTAGACAGTAGTAGACAATAGTAGACAGTAGTAGACAGTAGTAGACAATAGTAGACAATAGTAGACAATAGTAGACAGTAGTAGACAGTAGTAGTCAGACGACAATAGTAGACAATAGTAGACAATAGTAGACAGTAGTAGACAGTAGTAGACAGACGACAATAGTAGACAATAGTAGACAATAGTAGACAGTAGTAGACAGTAGTAGACAGTAGTAGTCAGTAGTAGACAGTAGTAGACAATAGTAGACAATAGTAGACAGTAGTAGACAGTAGTAGACAGTAGACAATAGTAGACAGTAGACAATAGTAGACAGTAGTAGACAGTAGACAATAGTAGACAGTAGTAGACAGTAGACAATAGTAGACAGTAGTAGACAGTAGACAATAGTAGACAGTAGTAGACAGACGACAATAGTAGACAATAGTAGACAGTAGACAATAGTAGACAATAGTAGACAATAGTAGACAGTAGTAGACAGTAGACAATAGTAGACAATAGTAGACAGTAGACAATAGTAGACAATATTTGATAGTAACAATAGTAGACAGTAGTGGACTGTAGACAGTAGACATCAGTAGACAGTAGACAGTAGACAATAGTAGACAATAGTAGACAGTAGTAGACACTAGTAGACAGTAGACAGTAGTAGAGAGTAGACAGTAGTAGACAATAGTAGACAGTAGTAAACAGTAGTCCACCAAACTACCAGGTGGGTGGTATAGAGGAGATGGACCCACTGGTTGCCCTCTAGGTTACAGAGAGCTGGTAGTCCCATCCACCAAACTACCAGGTGTGAAACAGGGAAGAGACTCAGGAGATGCTAATTTGGTATAGAGCAGACCTAACCCACTTTATTAAATTAATCAAAACAGGAATATTTTACATTTGGCTAGAAATTCAAGGGGAAAGGATTTCAACAGAGAAAAATGTCCTCCTGTGTGCTACCTATATCCCTCCACTAGAATCCCCATACTTTAATGAAGAAAGCTTCTCCATCCTGAAGGGCGAAATCAATCATTTCCAGGCCCAGGGACATGTACTAGTCTGTGGCAACCTAAATGCCAGAACAGGACAAGAACCGGACACCCTCAGCACACAGGGTGACAGCATTCCCTCCCCCATATGTCCCCCTAAGCACAACTATGACAACATAACCAACAATAAACGGGTCACAACTCTTACAGGTCTGTCTGCACACTGGGTCTGTACATAGTCAGTCTTTGAACTCCTATGGCTTAGCTCTGTTGCACGGGGACTCTTTGAGGGGACTATGGTAGGTACACCTATAGCTCTGTTGCACGCTGCTGTACGTCAAGGGTCTGTACATAGTCTGTTAAGGTCTGTACATAGTCAATGGGGAGGGGACTCCTATGGTAGGTACACCTATAGCTCTGTTGCACGCTGGGTCTGTACATAGTCAAGGCTTCCTATGGTAGGGCTCTGTTGCATCCTGGGTCTGTACATAGTCAAGTAGGTACACCTATAGCTCTGTTGCACGCTGGGTCTGTACATAGTCAATGGTAGGCTTTGAGGGGACTCCTATGGTAGGTACACCTATAGCTCTGTTACATCCTGGGTCTGTACATAGTCAATGGTAGGCTTTGAGGGGACTCCTATAGGTAGGTACACCTATAGCTCTGTTGCATCCTGGGTCTGTACATAGTCAATGGTAGGTACTTTCTGAGGGGTCTGTATGGTAGGTACACCTTTAGGCTTTGAGGGGACTCCTATGGTAGGTACACCTATAGCTCTGTTACATCCTGGGTCTGTACATAGTCAATGGTAGGCTTTGAGGGGACTCCTATAGTAGGTACACCTATAGCTCTGTCACATCCTGGGTCTGTACATAGTCAATGGTAGGCTTTGAGGGGACTCCTATGGTAGGTACACCTATAGCTCTGTTACATCCTGGGTCTGTACATAGTCAATGGTAGGTACTTAGCTCTGTCAGGGTCTGTACTCAATGGTAGGCTTTGAGGGGACTATGGTAGGTACACCTATAGCTCTGTTACATCCTGGGTCTGTACATAGTCAATGGTAGGCTTTGAGGGGACTCCTATGGTAGGTACACCTATAGCTCTGTTACATCCTGGGTCTGTACATAGTCAATGGTAGGCTTCGAGGGGACTCCTATGGTAGGTACACCTATAGCTCTGTTACATCCTGGGTCTGTACATAGTCAATGGTAGGCTTCGAGGGGACTCCTATGGTAGGTACACCTATAGCTCTGTTACATCCTGGGTCTGTACATAGTCAAGGCTTACATAGTCAATGGTAGGGGGGGACTCCTATGGTAGGTACACCTATAGCTCTGTTACATCCTGGGTCTGTACATAGTCAATGGTAGGCTTCGAGGGGACTCCTATGGTAGGTACACCTATAGCTCTGTCACATCCTGGGTCTGTACATAGTCAATGGTAGGCTTCGAGGGGACTCCTATGGTAGGTACACCTATAGCTCTGTCACATCCTGGGTCTGTACATAGTCAATGGTAGGCTTTGAGGGGACTCCTATGGTAGGTACACCTATAGCTCTGTCACATCCTGGGTCTGTACATAGTCAACGGTAGGCTTCGAGGGGACTCCTATGGTAGGTACACCTATAGCTCATCTATAGGCAGTAGTACTGTAGATTACTTTATCACTGACCTCAACCCAGAGTCTCTCAGAGCGTTCACAGTCAACACAGAGTCTCTCAGAGCGTTCACAGTCAACCCAGAGTCTCTCAGAGCGTTCACAGTCAACCCAGAGTCTCTCAGAGCGTTCACAGTCAACCCAGAGTCTCTCAGAGTCTCTCAGAGCGTTCACAGTCAACCCAGAGTCTCTCAGAGCGTTCACAGTCAACCCAGAGTCTCTCAGAGCGTTCACAGTCAGTCCACTGACACCCCTATCAGATAAAAGCTAAATCACAGTCTACTTGAAAAGAGCAATACTCAAACGTAAGGCATCAAAGGAACTGAGTAATATTCAGAAATGCTAAAGAAGGAAGGAAAGTATTGTGGAAACCTACCAAAAAACAATTAGGTAACAACACATTCAATCCCTTCTAGACAATTTCCTGGGCAAAATGTTTCACTATAATAGTGAAGGTATAAAGTTGGCAGTAGAAAACCTAAACAGTATATCTCAGCTTCCCTATCAAATCTAAATATTTCAAACAGACAACCTATGGCAACTACCAAAATGGCTGGATTCACACGTGTAGCTTTAATTTGGTATCTTACATGTGTGATTTCTTGAAAGTTTGATTTTTATAGTAATTTGGCTGCATTTTCTCTGGCTTTGGCCAGGTGTGACGCTAGCATCCCACATATCCCATAGAGGACATCATCCTCAGCTCTGGCATCTTCCCCAATATTTGGAACCAAGGACTGACCACCCCAATCCACAGAAGTGGAGACAAATATGACCCCAATAACTACTGTGGGATATGCGTCAACGTACATTTCCTCATCAAAAACAATGGACTGAGCAAATGTCAAATTGGCTTTTAACTTAAAGTACCCTATGACAGACCACGTATTCAACCTGCACCTTGTTGACAAACAAACAAACCAAACCAAAAGCAGTCTGCTTTGTTGATTTAAAAAAAGCTTTTGACTCGATTTGACATGAGGGCCTGATATGCAAACTTATGGAAAGCAGTGTTGGTGGGAAAAACATACCACATTATAATATCCATGTACACAAACAATAAGAGTTCAGTTAAAATTGGCAAAAAACACACACATTACTTTCCAAATAGGCGGGGGTGAGACAGGGATGCAGCTTAAGCACCACCCTCTTCAACATTTGCAGTACCAGTCAAAAGTTTGGACACACCCACTCATTCAAGGGTTTTTCTTTATTTTTACTATTTTCTATATTGTAGAATAATACTGAAGACAAGAAAACTATAAAATAACACATAAGTAACAAAAAAAAGTGTTATATATATATATATATATTTTGAGATTCCTCAAAGTAGCCACCCTTTGCCTTAATGCTTGGCACACTCTTGGCATTCTCACCCAGCTTCAGCTTCTTTTCCAACAGTCTTGAAGGAGTTCCCACATTTTGGCTGCTTTTCCTTCACTCTGTGGTACAACTCGTCCCAAAACTTCTCAATTGGGTTGAGCTCGATTGATTGTGGAGGCGAGGTCATTTGATGCAGCACTCCATCACTCTCCTTCTTGGTCAAGGTGTGTTGGGTCATTTGTCCTTTTGAAAAACAAATGATAGTCCCACTAAGCCAAAACCAGATGGGATGGCGTATCACTGCAGAATGCTGTGGTAGCTGGTTAAGTGTGCCTTGAATTCTAAATAAATCACAGGCAGTGTCACTAGCAAAGCACCCCCACACAATCACACCTCCTCCTCCATGCTTCACGGTGGGAACCACACACCATCACACCTCCTCCTCCATGCTTCATGGTGGGAACCACACACCATCACACCTCCTCCTCCATGCTTCATGGTGGGACCCACACATGCATGAGGATATCATCCATTCACCTACTCTGCGTCTCACAAACACACGGCGGTTGGAACCAAAAATCTCATATTTTGACTCAACAGACCGAAGGAAAGATTTCCACCAGTCTAATGTCCATTGCTCGTGTTTCTTGGCCCAAGCAATTCTCTTAATATTATTGGTGGAGATTATAACAGAACATGCCCAAGATGTTTAAATGTTCATAGATGACCAGTAGGGTCAAATAATAATAATCACAGGGGTTGTCGAGGGTACAAAAGGTCAGCACCTCAGGAGTAAATGTCAGTTGGCTTTCATAGTTGATCATTCACAGTATCTCTACCGCTCCTGCTGTCTCTAGAGAGTTGAAAACAGCAGGTCTGGGACAGGTAGCACGTCCTGTGAACAGGTCAGGGTTCCATAGCCGCAGGCAGAACAGTTGAAACTGGAGCAGCAGGTCCGGCTCGTCCAGTCAGGTCAGGGTTCCATAGCAGCAGGCAGAACAGTTGAAACTGGAGCAGCAGGTCCGGCTCGTCCAGTCAGGTCAGGGTTCCATAGCAGCAGGCAGAACAGCTGGAACTGGAGCAGCAGCGCAACCAGGTGGACTGGGGACAACAAGGAGTCATCAGGCCAGGTAGTCCTGAGGCATGGTCCTAGGGCTCAGGTCCTCAGAGGAAAAGAAAGAAAGAAAGAAAAAGGGAGAGAACGAGAGAGAGTATACTTAAATTCACACAGGACACCGGATAAGACAGGAGAAATACTCCAGATATAACAGACTGACCCTAGCCCCCCGACGCATAAACTACTGCAGCATAAACACTGGAGGCTGAGACAGGAGTGGTCAGGAGACACTGTGGCTCCATCCGACAGTACCCCCGGACAGGGCCAAACAGGCAGGATATAACCCAACCCACTTTGCCAAAGCACAGCCCCCACACCACTAGAGAGATATCTCCAACCACTGACTTACCATCCTGAGACAAGGCCGAGTATAGCCCACAAAGATCTCCGCCATGCCACAACCCAAGGGGGGTGCCAGCCAATGCCTGATTCACAGTCTCCTCTGAACAGTTGATGTTGAGATGTGTCTGTTACTTGAACTATGTGAAGCATTTATTTGGGCTGCAATCTGAGGTGCAGTTAACTCTAATGAACTTACCCTCCGCAGCAGAGGTAACTCTGGGTCTTCCTTTCCTGTGGCGGTCCTCATGAGAGCCAGGTCCATCATAGTGCTTGATGGTTTTTATGAGTGCACTTGAAGAAAATGTAAAAGTTTTTGAAATGTTCCATATTGACTGACCTTCATGTCTTAAAGTAATGATGGACTGTTGTTTCTCTTTGCTTTTTTTAACTGTTCTTGCCATAATATGGACTTGGTATTTTACCAAATCTTCTGCATACCACCCCTAGTCAGAACACAACTGATGATCCTACCTTGGGAGTCCCATAGTGCGGTACACAATTGGCCCAGCATCGTCCGGGTTTGGCTGCAGGGGGCCATTTGCCTTTTGGTGGGCAATCATTGTAAATAAGAATTTGTTCTTAAAGTTAAATAAAGGTAAAAAAAATAAATAATACCTTGTCACAACACAACTGATTGGCTCAAACGCAGTAAGAATTAAAGTTTAGTTACGTTTATTAATTTGACTATGTTATAAAACAAGCACACATAAAACTCAATCAATAAAACAAACCAGGCCAAGTTGGCGAAGCGGAATCAACGATGGCACCAACCCAGTTTTGAGAAGCAAGAGGGCACGAGAGGGCGCGTGGGGAGAGGTTCACGGAGATGGATGTTGACTTGCTGAAATCCATCAATGAAAGGCTTGCCAAACTTGATATCTTGGATATACTACGAGAGGACATCAATGCATTATGTGCCAGTCTAGAATTCAGCCAATGTCAGATTGATGATCTTAGTAAAGAGAAAATGGTGCTGAAAGGTCCTTTTAAATGGCCGAATTAACCTCTTGAAGCTATTTGGGCGCTATTTCATTATTGGATAAAAAAAACGTGCCCGTTTTAAGCGCAACATTTTGTCACGAAAAGATGCTCGACTATGCATATAATTGCCAGCTTTGGAAAGAAAACACTCTGACGTTTCCAAAACTGCAAAGATATTACCTGCGAGTGCCCCAGAACTAATGCAATACCAAGATTAAGTATACAGGAAATGCCCCAGATTCTGAAGGCGCTGTGTTCCAATGTCTCCTTATATGGCTGTGAATGAGCCAGGAATGAGCCAGGAATGAGCCTGCCCTTTGTGTCGTTTCTCCAAGGTGTCTGCAGCATTGTGACGTATTTGTAGGCATATCATTGGAAGATTGACCATAAGAGACTACATTTACCAGGTGTCCGCCTGGTGTCCTGTGTCGAAATTATTGCGTAATCTTTAGGTC
This sequence comes from Oncorhynchus gorbuscha, assembly GCF_021184085.1. Classification (NCBI taxonomy): domain Eukaryota; kingdom Metazoa; phylum Chordata; class Actinopteri; order Salmoniformes; family Salmonidae; genus Oncorhynchus; species Oncorhynchus gorbuscha. Next base: position 1,612,482 of record NC_060181.1, read on the forward strand.
CATGCGCGTTCCATTTCTTCAGAAGAGAAAGTCAACTGCCACGAAGGATTTATCGTCGATAGATATGTGAAAAACACCTTGAGGATTGATTCTAAACATCGGTTTGCCATGTTTCTGTCGATATTATGGAGTTCATTTGGAAAAAAGTTTGCGTTTTAATTACTTAATTTTCATTTTTTTCCTTACCCAAACGTGATGAAGAAAACGGAGCGATTTGTCAACACAAATAATATTTTTGTAAAAACTGAACATTTGCTATCTAACTGAGAGTCTCCTCATTGAAAACATCTGAAGTTCTTCAAAGGTAAATGATTTTATTTGAATGCTTTTCTGGTTTTTGTGAAAATGTTGCCTGCTGAATGCTAACGCTAAATGCTACGCTAGCTATCAATAGCTATCAATACTGTTACACAAATGCTTGTTTTGCTATGGTTGAGAAGCATATTTTTGAAAATCTGAGATGACAGTGTTGTTAACAAAAGGCTAAGCTTGAGAGCTAGCATATTGATTTCATTTCATTTGCGATTTTCATGAATAGTTAACGTTGTGTTATGCTAATGAGCTTGCGGATAGATTTACACAATCCTGGATACAGGTTTTTTTCGTAGCTAAACATGACGCAGAAAACGGAGCGATTTGTCCTAAACAAATAATCTTTCAGGAAAAACTGAACATTTGCTAAATGCTACGCTAAATGCTACGCTAGCCATCAATACTGTTATACAAATGCTTGTTTTGCTATGGTTGAGAAGCATATTTTGAAAATCTGAGATGACAGTGTTGTTAACAAAAGGCTAAGCTTGAGAGCTAGCATATTGATTTCATTTCATTTGCGATTTTCATGAATAGTTAACTTTGCGTTATGGTAATGGGCTTGAGGTTGTAGTCACGATCCCGGATCCGGGATGGCTCGACGCTTTTTTGGTTACTTCGTGATTCCATATGGATTATTTCATAGTGTTGATGTCTTCCCTATTATTCTACAGTGTAGAAAATAGAAATACAAATATGAGTAGTAGGTGTGTCCACACGTTTGACTGGTGCTGTAATGTCAACGAATTGAAATGCAGCTTAAGCCGAAGCCCCACCCTCTTCAAGATATATATCAACAAATTGTCGAGGGCACAAGAACAGTCTGCAGCACCCGGCCTCACCCTACTTGATTCTGAAGTCAAATGTCTACTGTTTGCTGATGATCTGGTGCTTCTGTCACCGACCAAGGAGGGCCTACAGCAGTACCTAGACCTTCTGCACAGATTCTGCCAGACCTGGGCCCTGACAGTAAGTCTCAGTAAGATTAAAACAATGGTCTTCCAAAAAAGGTCCAGTCACCAGCACCACAAATACCAATTTAATCTAGAATCCGTTGCCCTCGAGCACACAAACAACTATACATACCTCAGCCTAAACATCAGCACCATAGGTAACTGCCACAAAGCTGTGAACGATCTGAGAGACAAGGCAAGAAGGGTCCTCAACGCCATCAAAAGAACAATCAAATTCGACATACCAATTAGGATCTGGCTAAATATGTGAAAGAACCCATTGCCCTTCATGGTTGTGCCGTCTGGGGTCGGCTCACCATTCAAGAATTCACTAAATGGGACAAACAACAATTTGAGACTCTGCATGCAGAATTCTGCAAAAATATCCCCTGAGTACAATGTAAAACACTAAATAATGCACACAGACCAGAATTAGGCCGATACCCGCTAATTATCAAAATCCAGAAAAGAGAATTTCAATTCTACAACCAACTAAGAGCAAATGATTCACAAACCTTCCATAACAAAGCCATCACCTACAGAGAGATGAACCTGGAGAAGAGTCCACTAAGCAAGCTGGACAGCATCACAATTAGACCCAACCAAATTATGAGAAAACAAAAATAGAATAACTTGACACATTTGAAAGAATGAACAAAAAAGTACACAGTGGCAGAATACCTGACCACTGTGACTGACCCAAAATAAAGGAAAACTTTGACTATGTACCGATTCAGTGACCTTAATTGACCTTTATGAGAAAGGTTGCAGAAGGCAGACATGGCCTGTATTTATAAAGCCCGTTTTACATCAGCAGATGTCACAATATACAGAAACACAGGCTAATACCCCAAACAGCAAATCATGCGGAAGGAGAAACTCCCAAGAAAGGCAGGAACCTAGGAAGAAACCAAGAGGGGAACCAGGCTCCGAGGGGTGGCCAGTCCTCTTCTGGCCGTGCCGGGTGGAGATTATAAGAGTACATGGCCAAGATGTTCAAAACGTTCATAATAACAATCACAATGGTTGTGCAACAGGTCATTTACCTCAGCAGACTTTTCAGAGTTGAAGAGGTCTGCTTTGTTTTAATCTGAATTCTTTCCAACGTGTGAAGAAATTATATTTTTTTAGACCTAAAACTGGAACCTCCATCAGCAACTAGCCACTGCTACCTTCAGCAGCGGATAATACATACAGACGATATCATCCCTGAGCATCATCCCGTCGGACTGCTTTTTTTCACACTACATCACCGGATTACTGCCACAAGCTCTGGACCATTACACCAGATCTTTGCAGCAGTTGTTACCAAGTGGCATTTATGATCACTCGGCTACACAGCTGATGCCTGCTGGACTGTTCATTAACACGGTGCTTCATTTTGTTAATCTGTTGGTCCCAGCCTCGAACTGAGGCCCTGAGTGAAGCTAACTGACCCTCTCTGTCCATTCAATGCCTTTTACCCATTGTTGTTGTCCCAGTTGTTTACCCATTGTTGTCTCACCCGTTGTTGTCTTAGCTCGCCCAATCAACACCTGGTATTGCTTTATGCCTCTCTCTAATGTCAACATGCCTTGTAGACTGTTGTTTAGGGCACCTCTCATTGTTTTATTTTAGTGTGGAGCCCCCTCAACATGCCTCAGATAGCCCCCTTGTCCGCCCACACATGCGGAGACTTAACTGGCCCCTCCAAAGATGAAACCTCTCTCATCGTCACTGAATGCCTAGGTTTACCTCCACTGTACCCTACCGTACCCTTGTCTGTACACTATGCCCTGAATCTATTCTACCACGCCCAGAAACCAGTTCTTATAGCCTTAAGCCGTACCCTCATCCTACTCCTCCTCAGATCCTCCTCTGTAGAGGTTAACCCAGGCCCTGTGTTTCCACAGGCACTCTCATTTGTTGACTTCTGCAACCTTAAAAGCCTTGGGTTCATGAATATTAACATCAGAAGCCTTCTCCCTAAGTTTGTTTTATTCACTGCTTTAGTACACTCCAACAAACCCTTCTCTGAATCCTGGCTTCGGAAGGCCATCAAAAATTCTGACATTTCCATCCCAAATTACGCCAAGGCAGAACTGCTAAAGGGGGCGGAATTGCAATCTACTGTAGAGAGAGCCTGCAGAGTTCTGTCATACTATCCAGATCTACGCCCAAACAGTTTGAACTTCTACTTTTAAAGATCCATCTCTCCAGAAATAAGTCTCACTGTTGCCGTTTGTTATAGTCCCCACTCAGCTCCTAGCTGTGGCCTGGACACCATATGTAAATTGATTTCCCCCCATCTAATGTCAAAGTTCGTACTGCTAGGTGACCTAAATCAGGATATGCATAACACCCCGGCCCGAGACCACAATCTCAAAGAATGACAAAGGAACCTACCAGGTACAATCCCAAATCCATAAAAACGGGCACCCTCATAGATATCATTCTGACCAACTTGCCTTCTAAATACACCTCTGCTGTTTTCAACCAGGAATCTCAGCGATCACTGCCTCATTGCCTGCTCCCGTTTTGGCTCTGTGGTCAAACGACCACCCCTCATCACCGTCAAACGCTCCTTAAAACACTTCAGCGAGCAGGCCTTTCTAATCAACCTGGCACGGGTATCCTGGAAGGATATTGACCTCATCCCGTCAGTAGAGGACACTTGGTTCTTTAAAAGTGCTTCCTGAAAAGCCCTTTTCATTAAAAAAACTAAGAACAGCCCTTGGTTGCAACCCCTATTACTAGTCTGGTCAACCTCTCTTACGTATCGTCTGAGATTCCTAAAGATTGGAAAGTGGCCACGGTCATCACCCACTTGAAAAGGGGAGACACTCTAGACCCAAACTGCTACAGACCGATATCCATTCTGCCCTTTCTAAAGTTTTCGAAAGCTAAGTGAACAAACAGATCACCGGCCATTTCGAATCCCACTGAAACCTTCTACGTGATGCAATTTGGTTTCAGAACTGGTCACGGGTTCACCTCAGCCACATTCAAGGTCCTAAACGATATCATAACCACCATTGATAAAAGACAGTACTGTGCAGCTTTCTTCATCGACCTGGCCAAGGCTTTCGACTCTGTTAATCACCGTATTCTTATCGGCAGACTCAACAGCCTTGGTTTCTCTAATGATTGCCTCGCCTGGTTCAGTAACTACTTCTCAGATAGAGCTCAGTGTGTCAAATCGGAAGGTCTGTTGTCCAGACCTCTGGCAGTCTCTATGGGGGTGCCACATGGTTAAATTCTCGGGCAGACTCTTTTCTCTGTATATATCAATGATGTCGCTCAGACACAAGAGGCATGTGGCAGGGTCTACAGTCAATCACGGACTACAAGATGAAATCCAGCCCAGTCACGGACCAGGATGTCTTGCTCCCAGGCAGACTAAATAACTTTTTTGCCCGCTTTGAGGACAATACAGTGCCACTGACACGGCCTGCAACGGAAACATGCAGTCTCTCCTTCACTGCAGCCGAGGTGAGTAAGACATTTAAACGTGTTAACCCTCGCAAGGCTGCAGGCCCAGACGGCATCCCCAGCCGCGCCCTCAGAGCATGCGCAGACCAGCTGGCCGGTGTGTTTACGGACATATTCAATCAATCCCTATACCAGTCTGCTGTTCCCACATGCTTCAAGAGGGCCACCATTGTTCCTGTTCCCAAGAAAGCTAAGGTAACTGAGCTAAACGACTACCGCCCCGTAGCACTCACTTCCGTCATCATGAAGTGCTTTGAGAGACTAGTCAAGGACCATATCACCTCCACCCTACCTGACACCCTAGACCCACTCCAATTTGCTTACCGCCCAAATAGGTCCACAGACGATGCAATCTCAACCACACTGCACACTGCCCTAACCCACCTGGACAAGAGGAATACCTATGTGAGAATGCTGTTCATCGACTACAGCTCGGCATTCAACACCATAGTACCCTCCAAGCTCGTCATCAAGCTCGAGACCCTGGGTCTCGACCCCGCCCTGTGCAACTGGGTACTGGACTTCCTGACGGGCCGCCCCCAGGTGGTGAGGGTAGGCAACAACATCTCCTCCCTGCTGATCCTCAACACGGGGCCCCACAAAGGGTGCGTTCTGAGCCCTCTCCTGTACTCCCTGTTCACCCACGACTGCGTGGCCACGCACGCCTCCAACTCAATCATCAAGTTTGCGGATGACACAACAGTGGTAGGCTTGATTACCAACAACGACGAGACAGCCTACAGGGAGGAGGTGAGGGCCCTTGGAGTGTGGTGTCAGGAAAATAACCTCACACTCAACGTCAACAAAACTAAGGAGATGATTGTGGACTTCAGGAAACAGCAGAGGGAACACCCCCTATCCACATCGATGGAACAGTAGTGGAGAGGGTAGCTAGTTTTAAGTTCCTCGGCATACACATCACAGACAAACTGAATTGGTCCACTCACACTGACAGCGTCGTGAAGAAGGCGCAGCAGCGCCTATTCAACCTCAGGAGGCTGAAGAAATTCGGCTTGTCACCAAAAGCACTCACAAACTTCTACAGATGCACAATCGAGAGCATCCTGGCGGGCTGTATCACCGCCTGGTACGGCAACTGCTCCGCCCTCAACCGTAAGGCTCTCCAGAGGGTAGTGAGGACTGCACAACGCATCACCGGGGGCAAACTACCTGCCCTCCAGGACACCTACACCACCCGTTGTTACAGGAAGGCCATAAAGATCATCAAGGACATCAACCACCCGAACCACTGCCTGTTCACCCCGCTATCATCCAGAAGGCGAGGTCAGTACAGGTGCATCAAAGCTGGGACCGAGAGACTGAAAAACAGCTTCTATCTCAAGGCCATCAGACTGTTAAACAGCCACCACTAACATTGTGTGGCTGCTGCCAACACACTGTCATTGACACTGACCCAACTCCAGCCACTCTAATAATGGGAATTGATGGGAAATGATGTAAATATATCACTAGCCACTTTAAACAATGCTACCTTATATAATGTTACTTACCCTACATTATTCATCTCATATGCATATGTATATACTGTACTCTACATCATCGACTGCATCCTTATGTAACACATGTATCACTAGCCACTTTAACTATGCCACTTTGTTTACTTTGTCTACACACTCATCTCATATGTATATACTGTACTCGATACCATCTACTGTATGCTGCTCTGTACCATCACTCATTCATATATCCTTATGTACATGTTCCTTATCCCCTTACACTGTGTATAAGACAGTAGTTTTGGAATTGTTAGTTAGATTACTTGTTGGTTATCACTGCATTGTCGGAACTAGAAGCACAAGCATTTCGCTACACTCGCATTTAACATCTGCTAACCATGTGTATGTGACAAATAAAATTTGATTTGATTTGATTTGCTGCGGGTGATTCTGATCCACCTCTACGCAGACGACATCATTCTGTATACTTCTGTCCCTTCTTTGGACAGTGTGTTAACAAACCTCCAAACAAGCTTCGATGCCATACAACTCTCCTTCCGTGGCCTCCAACTGCTTTTAAATGCTAGTAAAACTAAATTCATGCTCTTCAACCGATCGCTGCACGCACTCGCCTGCCCAACTAGCATCACTACTCTGGACGGTTCTGACTTAGAATATGTGGACAACTATAAATACCTAGGTGTCTGGTTAGACTGTAAACTCTCCTTCCAGACTCACATTAAGCATCTCCAATCCAAAATTAAATCTAGAATCGGCTTCCTATTTTGCAACAAAGCCTCCTTCGCTCATGCTGCCAAACATACCCTCGCAAAACTGACTATCCTACCAATCCTCGACTTTGGCGATGTCATTTACAAAATAGCCTCCAACAGATTGGATGCAGTCTATCACAGTGACATGCATTTTGTCACTAAAGCCCCATATACTACCCACCACTGCAACCTGTGTGCTCTCGTTGGCTGGTCCTCGCCACATGTTTGGTCATGATAACAACTGGTCACCATAGCAACACCCACCCATAGCACGCGCTCCAGCAGGTATATTTCACTGGTCATCCCCAAAGCCAACACTTCCTTTGGCCGCCTTTCCTTCCAGTTCTCTGCTGCCAATGACTGGAACAAATTGCAAAAATCACGGAAGTTGGAGAGATTTCTCCCTCACTGATTTTAAGTGTCAGCTGTCAGAGCAGCTTATGGTGTAGCTGTAGCTGTACACATCAGTAAATAGCCCATCCAACCAACTACCTACTTCATCCCCATATTTGTTTTTGATTGTCTGCTCTTTTGCACACCAGTAATTCTACTTGCACATCCTCATCTGCAAACATATCACTCCAGTGTAATTAGCTAAATTGTCATTACTTCTCCACTATTGGCCTATTTATTGCCTTACCTCCTTACTTCATTTGCACACACTGTATACAGATTTTTCTATTGTGTTATTGACTGTACATATGTTTGTCCCATGTGTAACCCAAAATAGCTGAGCGTCAGAGGTCGAGATAGCAGGTGTGAGAGAAACAGATAGTCAATAACAGCAGGTCCGACACGTCCGGTGAACAGGGTTCCATAGCAGCAGGCAGAACAGCTGAAACTGGAGCAGCAGCGCAACCAGGTGGACTGGGGACAGCCAGGAGTCATCAGGACAGGTAGTCCTGTGGTAAGGCCCTAAGCTCAGGCCCTCCGAACGGGAAGGGAGAGAGAGACAATTAGAAGGAGCATACTTCAATTCACACATGACACCAGTGGAGGGATATCCACAGGACAGGGCCAAACAGGAAGGATATAACCCCACCCACTTTGCCAAAGCACAGCCCCCACACCACTAGAGGGATATCTTCAACCACCAACTTACCATCCTGAGACAAGGCCGAGTATAGCCCACAAAGATCTCCTCTGCCGCACAAGCCTGAGGGGGCACAAAACCGGACAGGAAGACCACGTCTGTGACTCAACCCACTCAAGTGACGCACCCCTCCTAAGGACGGCATGGAAGAGCACCAGTAAGCCAGTGACTCAGCCCCTGTAATAAGGTTAGAGGTAGAGAATCCCAGTGGAGAGAGGGGAACCGGCCAGGCAGAGGCAGCAAGGGCCCGGCGACACTCAATCATAGGACTTACTGAAGAGATGAGTCTTCTGCATCTCTCACATGGGAGACCATTCCACTAAAATGGAGCTCAATAGAAGAAAGCCCTGCCTCCTGTTTGCTTAGAAATTCTAGGGTCAATAAGGGAAGAGAAGACAGGCTATGTGCACACTGCCCACAAGTGAGCTGCACTTCCTAACCTCCTGCCAAATGTATGACCATATTTCCCTCAGATTACACAGACCCACAAAGAATTTGAAAACAAACCCAAGAAGGAGAGGGAGAAAGAGAGAAAGAGAGAAAGAGAGAGAGAGAGGCATTAAACTAAAATAATGATTTTCCAGAGAAGATCCAGATCTCAGGGAATTGGACCAAAGTTCTCAATTGGTACAAAATATATAGAGTACTGCTACACTACAATTACTCAGGTTTCAAAATAAGCTCAACTGGACACCTTAATGAGGCAGTGAATGAACTGAGAGAGAAAGCACACAGGGCATTCTACACCATTAAAAACCTCATTAAAATTGAAATACCTATTAAAGTTAGTCTAAAACTAATTGAATGTGTCATTGAACCAATTGCACTTTATGGCAGAGAGGTGTGGGGTCCACATGCAAAACAAGATTTCATCATATGGGACAAACACCCCATTGAAACCCTGCATGCAGAGTTTTGTAGGATTCTCCTACATGTCCAGAGGAACACTACAAACAATGCAGAATTGGGCCAATATCCACTAATAATAAAAACTCATTAAAAAGCTATTAGGTTTTGGACAATACAACGACCCCTTCTCATATCATTACCAAGCCTTGCAATGCCAAGAGCTGAGCAAAGAAAAGAGTCCCCTCATCCAGCTGGTCCTGGGGCTGAGTTCACGAACCTGTTCTACTAACACACTGAAGCCTCAGTCTCCTCATCCAGCTGGTCCTGGGGCTGAGTTCACAAACCTGTTCTACTAACACACTGAAGCCTCAGTCCCCTCATCCAGCTGGTCCTGGGGCTGAGTTCACTAACCTGTTCTACTAACACACTGAAGCCTCAGTCCCCTCATCCAGCTGGTCCTGGGGCTGAGTTCACAAACCTGTTCTACTAACACACTGAAGCCTCAGTCCCCTCATCCAGCTGGTCCTGGGGCTGAGTTCACTAACCTGTTCTACTAACACACTGAAGCCTCAGTCCCCTCATCCAGCTGGTCCTGGGGCTGAAGCCTTCCCCTCATCCAGCTGGTCCTGGGGCTGAGTTCACCCTGTTCTACTAACACACTGAAGCCTCAGTCCCCTCATCCAGCTGGTCCTGGGGCTGAGTTCACGAACCTGTTCTACTAACACACTGAAGCCTCAGTCCCCATCCAGCTGGTCCTGGGGCTGAGTTCACAAACCTGTTCTACTAACACACTGAAGCCTCAGTCCCCTCATCCAGCTGGTCCTGGGGCTGAGTTCACTAACCTGTTCTACTAACACACTGAAGCCTCAGTCCCCTCATCCAGCTGGTCCTGGGGCTGAGTTCACGAACCTGTTCTACTAACACACTGAAGCCTCAGTCCCCTCATCCAGCTGGTCCTGGGGCTGAGTTCACGAACCTGTTCTACTAACACACTGAAGCCTCAGTCCCCTCATCCAGCTGGTCCTGGGGCTGAGTTCACTAACCTGTTCTACTAACACACTGAAGCCTCAGTCCCCTCATCCAGCTGGTCCTGGGGCTGAGTTCACGAACCTGTTCTACTAACACACTGAAGCCTCAGGACCAGAACATCCAATCAATCAGAATAAACCAAATTACAACACAGTCAAAACAAAACTATATTATTTACAGGGAAACACCAGCACAAAGCAAAATGCACTGCTATCTGGCCCTAAATCGACAGTACACAGTGGCTAACTGTTTGACCATGGTTACTGATCAAAACCTTAGAAAAACCTTGACAAAGTACAGGCTCAGTGAGCACAGCCTTGCCATTGAGAAAGGTAGACACAGAAAAACCTGGCTCCCTGTAGAGGAAAGGCTGTGCAACCACTGCACCATAGCAGAACCTGGCTCCGTGTAGAGGAAAGGCTGTGCAACCACTGCACCATAGCAGAACCTGGCTCCCTGTAGAGGAAAGGCTGTGCAACCACTGCACCACAGCAGAACCTGGCTCCCTGTAGAGGAAAGGCTGTGCAACCACTGCACCACAGCAGAACCTGGCTCCCTGTAGAGGAAAGGCTGTGCAACCACTGCACCACAGCAGAACCTGGCTCCCTGTAGAGGAAAGGCTGTGCAACCACTGCACCATAGCAGAACCTGGCTCCCTGTAGAGGAAAGGCTGTGCAACCACTGCACCATAGCAGAACCTGAGACGGAGCTGCATTTCCTGACAAAATATAAAGAATATAAAACAATTAGAGGGTGTGAGAGAGAGAGACAGACAGACAGAGGAAGAAAGAGAGAGAGACAGAGAGAGCGAGAGAGGGAGACAGAGAGACAGAGAGACGGAGGAAGAAAGAGAGAGAGACAGAGAGAGTGAGAGGGAGAGAGAGAGGGAGACAGAGAGAGAGACAGAGAGAGCGAGAAAGAGAGATGGAGGAAGAAAGAGAGAGAGACAGAGCGAGAGAGAGAGAGAGAGAGAGACAGAGAGAGAGAGAGAGAGAGAGAGAGAGAGAGAGAGAGAGAGAGAGAGAGAGAGAGAGAGAGAGAGAGAGAGAGGAGATAGAGATAGAGACAGAGAGAGAGAGAGACAGAGGGAGAGACAGAGAGAGAGACAGAGAGAGAGACAGAGAGAGAGACAGAGGGAGAGACAGAGAGAGTGAGAGAGACAGAGGGAGAGACAGAGAGAGAGACAGAGAGAAAGAGAGAGAGAGACAGAGAGCGAGAAAGAGAGTCTTCACTAGTAGATCACCTCTGACATTTTATGTCTGTTTTTCCCCCGAGTTTATGTATGTGTCTGTGCGTGTGTGTGTCTGTGTCTGTGCGTGTGTCTGTGTGTATGTGTCTGTCTGTGTGTGTGTGTCTGTGCATGTGCCAATGTGTGTGTGTGTGTGTCTGTCTGTGTGTGTGTCTGTGCGTGTGCCTATGTGTGTGTGTATGTGTCTGTCTGTGTCTGTGTCTGTGCGTGTGCCTATGTGTGTGTGTATGTGTCTGTCTGTGTGTGTGTGTGTGTGTGTGTGTGTGTGTGTGTGTGTGTGTGTGTGTGTGTGTGTGTGTGTGTGTGTGTGTGTGTGTTTGTGTGTGTGTGTGTGTGTGTGTGTGTGTGTGCGTGTGCCTATGTGTGTGTGTCTGTATGGACCACATCTATTTTGTTGATGCTCTTGGTTATCTGTGCTCACTATTGGTTATTTATTCAGGGCCTTTTGAAATAATGAAGTTGTCACATCTGTCAGATGGCAAGAGGAGGAATGTTAAAAGGTCAGGGAGAAAGACACCAGCTGCTCCAGACAAACCTCCTCTGCCTCCAAATAGCACCGACATTACACTAGAACAGATGGGTCTCTAGGCTATCTTCGCTCTGTCTCTGTCTCTCTCTCTGCCCACCCCCCAACCCCCTCTCCAGGTACAACACAGCTACATTAAGGTCAATTTAAGCTGTTCTGGCCGGAGGTAACACTTCCTCTCCCCCAGAAGAAGCACACAGAGACAAATAATCTACATCCTGTTCATTTGAATAATTCTATTTGTGTTTAATTTGTATGCTATTGTCGTCTTATCTTGTGTGTAACAAAGGAAACAACTCTGTATGATTGGTTTTAAATAATGGATGATTCAGTTAACCAAAGGCAATTTTATATTTTATTTTCAGAGATGGTGAAGAAAACTGGGGCTTCATCCCAAAAGTAGTGCACTTTACAGTGAATAGAGTGCCGTTTGGGACTCAGCCTGGTAGTGCTGAGGCTGCGGGACTTGGTAGAAGACTGGGTCTTCATCCCAAAAGTAGTGCACTTTACAGTGAATAGAGTGCCGTTTGGGACTCAGCCTGGTAGTGCTGAGGCTGCGGGACTTGGTAGAGGACTGGGCTTCCCAGGGCTCTGTTCCTGGTGATGACTCTGATGATCCTAGATAGATTCAAGTTTCGCAGGACAGAAATGGATACTAGATGTTCTCACTGCACTGTGCTGCTGAGTAGAAACCTCCTCTCCTCTAATCCATAAAAACATATGGAACATATCGTAATCACCTGACACATCAAATCACGCTGGTTGACGGTGCTTTGGCATATTTCAAATGACTCTTTAGCCAATTCTCAATTCCCTCTCATACCTTTTGAACCACATCAGATTTACATCAGATCCACATCAGATCCACATCAGATCCACATCAGATTTACATCAGATCCACATCAGATTTACATCAGACCCACATCAGACCCACATCAGATCCACATCAGATCCACATCAGATTTACATCAGACCCACATCAGATCCACATCAGATCCACATCAGATCCACATCAGATCCACATCAGATTTACATCAGATCCACATCAGACCCACATCAGACCCACATCAGATCCACATCAGATCCACATCAGATCTACATCAGACCCACATCAGATCCACATCAGATTTACATCAGATCCACATCAGATCCACATCAGATTTACATCAGATTTACATCAGATTTACATCAGACCCACATCAGATCCACATCAGATTTACACCAGATCCACATCAGATCCACATCAGATTTACATCAGATTTACATCAGATCCACATCAGATCCACATCAGATTTACATCAGATTTACATCAGATCCACACCAGATCCACATCAGATTTACATCAGATTTACATCAGATCCACATCAGACCCACATCAGATCCACATCAGATCCACATCAGATTTACATCAGATCCACATTAGATTTACATCAGACCCAAATGAGATCCAAAGCTCTGAGCACCTTGCCATTAACACATTCCTTCTCCTCCCCTTCATCTACACTGACTGAAGACAACAAGTGACATCAAGAAGGGATCATAGCTTCCACCTGGATTCACCTGGTCATTCTACATCATGGAGAAAGCAGGTTTTCTTAATGTTTCGTCCAGTCAGTGTACATACATATACATACATATATCAGACAGTAATGATATATACACCATACAGTAATGATATATACACCATACAGTAATGATATATAAACCAGACAGTAATGATATATAAACCAGACAGTAATGATGTATAAACCAGACAGTAATGATATATAAACCAGACATTAATGATATATAAACCAGACAGTAGTGATATATAAACCATACAGCAGACAGTAATGATATATAAACCAGACAGTAATGATATATAAACCAGACAGCAGACAGTAATGATATATAAACCAGACAGTAATGATATATAAACCAGACAGTAATGATATATAAACCAGACAGTAATGATATATAAACCAGACAGTAATGATATATAAACCAGACAGTAATGATATATAAACCATACAACAGACAGTAATGATATATAAACCAGACAGTAATGATATATAAACCAGACAGTAATGATATATAAACCAGACAGTAATGATATATAAACCAGACAGTAATGATATATAAACCAGACAGTAATGATATATAAACCAGACAGTAATGATATATAAACCATACAACAGACAGTAATGATATATAAACCATACAACAGACAGTAATGATATATAAACCATACAACAGACAGTAATGATATATAAACCATACAACAGACAGTAATGATATATAAACCAGACAGTAATGATATATAAACCAGACAACAGACAGTAATGATATATAAACCAGACAGTAATGATATATAAACCATACAACAGACAGTAATGATATATAAACCAGACAGTAATGATATATAAACCAGACAACAGACAGTAATGATATATAAACCAGACAGTAATGATATATAAACCAGACAACAGACAGTAATGATATATAAACCAGACAGTAATGATATATAAACCAGACAGTAATGATATATAAACCATACAACAGACAGTAATGATATATAAACCATACAACAGACAGTAATGATATATAAACCATACAACAGACAGTAATGATATATAAACCAGACAGTAATGATCTATAAACCAGACAGTAATGATATATAAACCATACAGCAGACAGTAATGATATATAAACCATACAGTAATGATCTATAAACCAGACAGTAATGATATATAAACCATACAGTAATGATATATAAACCAGACAGTAATGATATATAAACCAGACAGTAATGATATATAAACCAGACAGTAATGATATATAAACCATACAACAGACAGTAATGATATATAAACCAGACAGTAATGATATATAAACCATACAACAGACAGTAATGATATATAAACCAGACAGTAATGATATATAAACCAGACAGTAATGATATATAAACCAGACAGTAATGATATATAAACCAGACAGTAATGATATATAAACCAGACAGTAATGATATATAAACCAGACAGTAATGATATATAAACCAGACAGTAATGATATATAAACCATACAACAGACAGTAATGATATATAAACCATACAACAGACAGTAATGATATATAAACCATACAACAGACAGTAATGATATATAAACCATACAACAGACAGTAATGATATATAAACCAGACAGTAATGATATATAAACCAGACAGTAATGATATATAAACCAGACAGTAATGATATATAAACCAGACAGTAATGATATATAAACCATACAGTAGTGATATATAAACCAGACAGTAATGATATATAAACCAGACAGTAATGATATATAAACCAGACAGTAATGATATATAAACCAGACAGTAATGATATATAAACCAGACAGTAATGATATATAAACCAGACAGTAATGATATATAAACCAGACAGTAATGATATATAAACCAGACAGTAATGATATATAAACCAGACAGTAATGATATATAAACCAGACAGTAATGATATATAAACCAGACAGTAATGATGATATATAAACCAGACAGTAATGATATATAAACAGACAATGATATATAAAACCAGACAGTAATGATATATAAACCAGACAGTAATGATATATAAACCAGACAGTAATGATATATAAACCAGACAGTAATGATATATAAACCATACAACAGACAGTAATGATATATAAACCAGACAGTAATGATATATAAACCAGACAGTAATGATATATAAACCATACAGTAATGATATATAAACCAGACAGTAATGATATATAAACCAGACAGTAATGATATATAAACCAGACAGTAATGATATATAAACCAGACAGTAATGATATATAAACCAGACAGTAATGATATATAAACCATACAACAGACAGTAATGATATATAAACCATACAACAGACAGTAATGATATATAAACCATACAACAGACAGTAATGATAATGATAAAAACCATACAGTAATGATATATAAACCAGACAGTAATGATATATAAACCAGACAGTAATGATATATAAACCATACAACAGACAGTAATGATATATAAACAACAGACAGTAATGATATATAAACCAGACAGTAATGATATATAAACCAGACAGTAATGATATATAAACCAGACAGTAATGATATATAAACCAGACAGTAATGATATATAAACCAGACAGTAATGATATATAAACCAGACAGTAATGATATATAAACCAGACAGTAATGATATATAAACCAGACAGTAATGATATATAAACCAGACAGTAATGATATATAAACCATACAACAGACAGTAATGATATATAAACCAGACAGTAATGATATATAAACCATACAACAGACAGTAATGATATATAAACCAGACAGTAATGATATATAAACCATACAACAGACAGTAATGATATATAAACCATACAACAGACAGTAATGATATATAAACCATACAACAGACAGTAATGATATATAAACCATACAGTAATGATATATAAACCAGACAGTAATGATATAAACCATAAACAGACAGTAATGATATATAAACCAGACAGTAATGATATATAAACCAGACAGTAATGATATATAAACCAGACAGTAATGATATATAAACCATACAACAGACAGTAATGATATATAAACCATACAACAGACAGTAATGATATATAAACCAGACAGTAATGATATATAAACCATACAACAGACAGTAATGATATATAAACCAGACAGTAATGATATATAAACCAGACAGTAATGATATATAAACCAGACAGTAATGATATATAAACCATACAACAGACAGTAATGATATATAAACCAGACAGTAATGATATATAAACCATACAACAGACAGTAATGATATATAAACCAGACAGTAATGATATATAAACCAGACAGTAATGATATATAAACCAGACAGTAATGATATATAAACCATACAACAGACAGTAATGATATATAAACCAGACAGTAATGATATATAAACCATAATGATATATAAACAACAGACAGTAATGATATATAAACCAGACAGTAATGATATATAAACCAGACAGTAATGATATATAAACCATGAAATAAACCATACAACAGACAGTAATGATATATAAACCATACAACAGACAGTAATGATATATAAACCATACAACAGACAGTAATGATATATAAACCATACAACAGACAGTAATGATATATAAACCATACAAATGATATATAAACAGACAGTAATGATATATAAACCAACAGATAAACACAGTAATGATATATAAACCAGACAGTAATGATATATAAACCAGACAGTAATGATATATAAACCATACAACAGACAGTAATGATATATAAACCAGACAGTAATGATATATAAACCAGACAGTAATGATATATAAACCATACAACAGACAGTAATGATATATAAACCAGACAGTAATGATATATAAACCAGACAGTAATGATATATAAACCATACAACAGACAGTAATGATATATAAACCAGACAGTAATGATATATAAACCATACAACAGACAGTAATGATATATAAACCATACAACAGACAGTAATGATATATAAACCAGACAGTAATGATATATAAACCAGACAGTAATGATATATAAACCAGACAGTAATGATATATAAACCAGACAGTAATGATATATAAACCATACAACAGACAGTAATGATATATAAACCAGACAGTAATGATATATAAACCAGACAGTAATGATATATAAACCAGACAGTAATGATATATAAACCATACAACAGACAGTAATGATATATAAACCAGACAGTAATGATATATAAACATACAACAGACAGTAATGATATATAAACCATACAACAGACAGTAATGATATATAAACCAGACAGTAATGATATATAAACCAGTAATGATATATAAACAGTAATGAACAGACAGTATGATAAATAAACCAGACAGTAATGATATATAAACCAGACAGTAATGATATATAAACCAGACAGTAATGATATATAAACCAGACAGTAATGATATATAAACCATACAGTAATGATATATAAACCAGACAGTAATGATATATAAACCATACAACAGACAGTAATGATATATAAACCAGACAGTAATGATATATAAACCAATGATATATACAGTAATGATATATAAACCAGACAGTAATGATATATAAACCAGACAGTAATGATATATAAACCATACAACAGACAGTAATGATATATAAACCATACAACAGACAGTAATGATATATAAACCATACAACAGACAGTAATGATATATAAACCAGACAGTAATGATATATAAACCATACAACAGACAGTAATGATATATAAACCATACAACAGACAGTAATGATATATAAACCATACAAATGATATATAAACCAGACAGTAATGATATATAAACCAGACAGTAATGATATATAAACCATACAACAGACAGTAATGATATATAAACCATACAACAGACAGTAATGATATATAAACCAGACAGTAATGATATATAAACCATACAACAGACAGTACATATATAAACCAGTAATGATATATAAACCATACAACAGACAGTAATGATATATAAACCAGACAGTAATGATATATAAACCAGACAGTAATGATATATAAACCATACAAATGATATATAAACCAGACAGTAATGATATATAAACCAGACAGTAATGATATATAAACAACAATGATATATAAACAGTAATGATATATAAACCATACAGTAATGATATATAAACCAGACAGTAATGATATATAAACCATACAACAGACAGTAATGATATATAAACCATACAACAGACAGTAATGATATATAAACCATACAACAGACAGTAATGATATATAAACCAACATATAAACAGACAGTAATGATATATAAACCATAATGATATATAAACAACAGACAGTAATGATATATAAACCATACAACAGACAAATGATATATAAACCATACAACAGACAGTAATGATGATATATAAAAACCATACAGACAGTAATGATATATAAACCAGACAGTAATGATATATAAACCATACAGATATATAAACCAGACAGTAATGATATATAAACCATACAGTAATGATATATAAACCAGACAGTAATGATATATAAACCAGACAGTAATGATATATAAACCATACAACAGACAGTAATGATATATAAACCATACAACAGACAGTAATGATATATAAACCATACAACAGACAGTAATGATATATAAACCATACAACAGACAGTAATGATATATAAACCATACAACAGACAGTAATGATATATAAACCATACAACAGACAGTAATGATATATAAACCAGACAGTAATGATATATAAACCAGACAGTAATGATATATAAACCATACAAATGATATATAAACCAGACAGACAGTAATGATATATAAACCATACAACAGACAGTAATGATATATAAACCAGACAGTAATGATATATAAACCAGACAGTAATGATATATAAACCATACAACAGACAGTAATGATATATAAACCAGACAGTAATGATATATAAACCAGACAGTAATGATATATAAACCATACAACAGACAGTAATGATATATAAACCATACAACAGACAGTAATGATATATAAACCATACAACAGACAGTAATGATATATAAACCATACAACAGACAGTAATGATATATAAACCAGACAGTAATGATATATAAACCAGACAGTAATGATATATAAACCATACAACAGACAGTAATGATATATAAACCAGACAGTAATGATATATAAACCAGACAGTAATGATATATAAACCATACAACAGACAGTAATGATATATAAACCATACAACAGACAGTAATGATATATAAACCAGACAGTAATGATATATAAACCATACAACAGACAGTAATGATATATAAACCAGACAGTAATGATATATAAACCAGACAGTAATGATATATAAACCATACAACAGACATAATGATATATAAACCATACAACAGACATATAAACCAGACAGTGATATATAAACCATAAACAGACAGTAATGATATATAAACCATACAGTAATGATATATAAACCAGACAGTAATGATATATAAACCATACAGTAATGATATATAAACCAGACAGTAATGATATATAAACCAGACAGTAATGATATATAAACCATACAGTAATGATATATAAACCAGACAGTAATGATATATAAACCAGACAGTAATGATATATAAACCATACAAATGATATATAAACAGACAGTAATGATATATAAACCAGACAGTAATGATATATAAACCATACAGTAATGATATATAAACCATACAGTAATGATATATAAACCAGACAGTAATGATATATAAACCAGACAACAGACAGTAATGATATATAAACCAGACAGTAATGATATATAAACCAGACAGTAATGATATATAAACCAGACAGTAATGATATATACAGACAGTAATGATATATAAACCATACAACAGACAGTAATGATATATAAACCATACAAATGATATATAAACCAGACAGTAATGATATATAAACCATACAGTAATGATATATAAACCAGACAGTAATGATATATAAACCAGACAGTAATGATATATAAACCATACAATAAACCAGACAGTAATGATATATAAACCAGACAGTAATGATATATAAACCAGACAGTAATGATATATAAACCAGTACAGACAGTAATGATATATAAACCAGACAGTAATGATATATAAACCATACAACCAGACAGTAATGATATATAAACCAGACAGACAGTAATGATATATAAACCAGACAGTAATGATATATAAACCATACAACAGACAGTAATGATATATAAACCAACAGACAGTAATGATATATAAACCATACAGACAGTAATGATATAAAACCAGAATGATATAAAAACCATACAGTAATGATATATAAACCATACAGACAGTAATGATATATAAACCATAAACAGACAGTAATGATATATAAACCAGACAGTAATGATATATAAACCAGACAGTAATGATATATAAACCAGACAGTAATGATATATAAACCAGTACATATATAAACCAGACAGTAATGATATATAAACCAGACAGTAATGATATATAAACCAGACAGTAATGATATATAAACCATACAACAGACAGTAATGATATATAAACCAGACAGTAATGATATATAAACCAGACAGTAATGATATATAAACCATAATGATATATAAACAACAGACAGTAATGATATATAAACCATAAACAGACAGACAGTAATGATATATAAACCATACAACAGACAGTAATGATATATAAACCATAAACAACAGACAGTAATGATATATAAACCAGACAGTAATGATATATAAACCATACAACAGACAAATGATATATAAACCATACAACAGACAGTAATGATATATAAACCATACAACAGACAGTAATGATATATAAACCAGACAGTAATGATATATAAACCAGTAATGATATATAAACCAGACAGTAATGATATATAAACCAGACAGTAATGATATATAAACCAGACAGTAATGATATATAAACCAGACAGTAATGATAAACCAGACAGTATAAATATATAAACAACAGACAGACAATGATATATAAACCAGACAGTACAGTAATGATATATAAACCATACAACAGACAGTAATGATATATAAACCATACAACAGACAGTAATGATATATAAACCATACAGTAATGATATATAAACAGACAGTAATGATATATAAACCATACAACAGACAGTAATGATATATAAACCAGACAAATGATATATAAACCAGACAGTAATGATGATGATATAAAACCAGACAACAGACAGTAATGATATATAAACCATACAACAGACAGTAATGATATATAAACCAGATATATAAACCAGACAGTAATGATATATAAACCAGACAGTATGATATATAAACCAGACAGTAATGATATATAAACCAGACAGTAATGATATATAAACCAGACAGTAATGATATATAAACCATACAACAGACAGTAATGATATATAAACCATACAACAGACAGTAATGATATATAAACCAGACAGTAATGATATATAAAAACCATACAGTAATGATATATAAACAGACAGTAATGATAATATAAAAACCAGACAGTAATGATATATAAACCATACAACAGACAGTAATGATATATAAACCATACAACAGACAGTAATGATATATAAACCATACAACAGACAGTAATGATATATAAACCATACAACAGACAGTAATGATATATAAACCATAATGATATATAAACAGACAGTAATGATATATAAACCAGACAGTAATGATATATAAACCATACAGACAGTAATGATATATAAACCAGACAGTAATGATATATAAACCAGACAGTAATGATATATAAACCAGACAGTAATGATATATAAACCAGACAGTAATGATATATAAACCATACAGTAATGATATATATAAACCATACAACAGACAGTAATGATATATAAAAATACAACAGACAGTAATGATATATAAACCATACAACAGACAGTAATGATATATAAACCAGACAGTAATGATATATAAACCAGACAGTAATGATATAAACCATAAACCAGACAGTAATGATATATAAACCAGACAGTAATGATATATAAACCAGACAGTAATGATATATAATACCATACAACAGACAGTAATGATATATAAACCATACAACAGACAGTAATGATATATAAACCAGACAGTAATGATATATAAACCAGACAGTAATGATATATAAACCATACAACAGACAGTAATGATATATAAACCAGACAGTAATGATATATAAACCAGACAGTAATGATATATAAACCAGACAGTAATGATATATAAAACCAGACAGTAATGATATATAAACCAGACAGTAATGATATATAAACCAGACAGTAATGATATATAAACCAGACAGTAATGATATATAAACCAGACAGTAATGATATATAAACCATACAAATGATATATAAACAGACAGTAATGATATATAAACCATACAACAGACAGTAATGATATATAAACCATACAACAGACAGTAATGATATATAAACCAGACAGTAATGATATATAAACCAGACAGTAATGATATATAAACCAGACAGTAATGATATATAAACCATACAGCAGACAGTAATGATATATAAACCAGACAGTAATGATATATAAACCATACAACAGACAGTAATGATATATAAACCATACAGTAATGATATATAAACCATAGACAGTAATGATATATAAACCATACAACAGACAGTAATGATATATAAACCATACAGTACAGTAATGATATATAAACCAGACAGTAATGATATATAAACCAGACAGTAATGATATATAAACCAGACAGTAATGATATATAAACCAGACAGTAATGATATATAAACCAGACAGTAATGATATATAAACCAGACAGTAATGATATATAAACCAGACAGTAATGATATATAAACCAGACAGTAATGATATATAAACCAGACAGTAATGATATATAAACCATACAACAGACAGTAATGATATATAAACCATACAACAGACAGTAGTGATATATAAACCATACAACAGACAGTAATGATATATAAACCAGACAGTAATGATATATAAACCAGACAGTAATGATATATAAACCATACAGTAATGATATATAAACCATACAACAGACAGTAATGATATATAAACCAGACAGTAATGATATATAAACCAGACAGTAATGATATATAAACCAGACAGTAATGATATATAAACCATACAGTAATGATATATAAACCATACAACAGACAGTAATGATATATAAACCATACAACAGACAGTAATGATATATAAACCATACAACAGACAGTAATGATATATAAACCATACAACAGACAGTAATGATATATAAACCATACAGTAATGATATATAAACCAGACAGTAATGATATATAAACCATACAACAGACAGTAATGATATATAAACCAGACAGTAATGATATATAAACCAGACAGTAATGATATATAAACCAGACAGTAATGATATATAAACCATACAACAGACAGTAATGATATATAAACCAGACAGTAATGATATATAAACCAGACAGTAATGATATATAAACCAGACAGTAGTGATATATAAACCAGACAGTAATGATATATAAACCATACAAATGATATATAAACCAGACAGTAATGATATATAAACCAGACAGTAATGATATATAAACCAGACAGTAATGATATATAAACCAGACAGTAATGATATATAAACCAGACAGTAATGATATATAAACCAGACAGTAATGATATATAAACCAGACAGTAATGATATATAAACCAGACAGTAATGATATATAAACCAGACAGTAATGATATATAAACCAGACAGTAATGATATATAAACCATACAAATGATATATAAACCAGACAGTAATGATATATAAACCATACAACAGACAGTAATGATATATAAACCAGACAGTAATGATATATAAACCATACAACAGAATGATATATAAACCAGTAATGATATATAAACCATACAACAGACAGTAATGATATATAAACCAGACAGTAATGATATATAAACCAGACAGTAATGATATATAAACCAGACAGTAATGATATATAAACCATACAGTAATGATATATAAACCAGACAGTAATGATATATAAACCAGACAGTAATGATATATAAACCAGACAGTAATGATATATAAACCAGACAGTAATGATATATAAACCAGACAGTAATGATATATAAACCAGACAAATGATATATAAACCAGACAGTAATGATATATAAACCAGACAGTAATGATATATAAACCAGACAGTAATGATATATAAACCATACAACAGACAGTAATGATATATAAACCAGACAGTAATGATATATAAACCAGACAGTAATGATATATAAACCAGACAGTAGTGATATATAAACCAGACAGTAATGATATATAAACCAGACAGTAATGATATATAAACCATACAAATGATATATAAACAGACAGTAATGATATATAAACCAGACAGTAATGATATATAAACCAGACAGTAATGATATATAAACCAGACAAATGATATATAAACCAGACAGTAATGATATATAAACCAGACAGTAATGATATATAAACCAGACAAATGATATATAAACCAGACAGTAATGATATATAAACCAGAATGATATATAAACAGTAATGATATATAAAACCAGACAGTAATGATATATAAACCATACAACAGACAGTAATGATATATAAACCAGACAGTAATGATATATAAACCAGACAGTAATGATATATAAACCATACAACAGACAGTAATGATATATAAACCAGACAGTAATGATATATAAACCAGACAGTAATGATATATAAACCAGACAGTAATGATATATAAACCAGACAGTAATGATATATAAACCAGACAGTAATGATATATAAACCAGACAGTAATGATATATAAACCAGACAGTAATGATATATAAACCAGACAGTAATGATATATAAACCATACAACAGACAGTAATGATATATAAACCAGACAGTAATGATATATAAACCAGACAGTAATGATATATAAACCAGACAGTAATGATATATAAACCATACAGCAGACAGTAATGATATATAAACCAGACAGTAATGATATATAAACCAGACAGTAATGATATATAAACCAGACAGTAATGATATATAAACCAGACAGTAATGATATATAAACCAGACAGTAATGATATATAAACCAGACAGTAATGATATATAAACCAGACAGTAATGATATATAAACCAGACAGCAGACAGTAATGATATATACACCATACAGTAATGATATCTATAAACCGTACATCAGACAGTATTTCATATGTATGAGGATATATAAAGTTCCGACGTAATAACTTACTTCTAAAATGACAACTTAACAGATCTCTAAAGTAGTGACTTTCAAAATGGCAAACGGGTAAGGTCCTATTCAAAGACAAGCCCAAATGCTCAATAAAATAAATTTCCACAAATTACCTGTTAATTTAAATTAATTCCAGGTGACTACCTCTTGAAGCTGGGTGAGAGAATACCAAGAGAGTGCAAAGCTGTCATCAAGGTAAAGGGTGGCTACTTTGAAGAATCTCAAATATAAAATATATTTTGATTTGTTTAACACTTTGTTTACAACATGATTCCATATGTGTTATTTCATAGCTGTGATGTCTTAGATATTATTCTACTGTCATGTTCGTTGAATGGAGGAGACCAAGGTGCTGCTTGCTGTCCCCGGTCCACCTGACTGTGATGCTGCTCCAGGTTCAACTGTTCTGCCTGTGATTATTATTATTTGACCATGCTGGTCATTTATGAACATTTGAAAATCTTGGCCATGTTCTGTTATAATCTCCACCCGGCACAGCCAGGAGAGGACTGGCCACCCCACATAGCCAGGTTCCTCTCTAGGTTTCTTCCCAGGTTTTGTCCTTCCTAGGGAGTTTTTCCTAGCCACCGTGCTTCAACACCTGCATTGCTTGCTGTTTGGGGTTTTAGGCTGGGTTTCTGTACAGCACTTTGAGATGTCAGCTGATGTACGAAGGGCATTATAAATACATTTGATTTGATTTGATTTCAGAACACTTAATTAACAAACTATACAAAAACAACAAATGTGAAGCTATATAAATACTAGTGTAGACACAGGCAACTAGACATAGACAATAATCCACAAAATACCCAAAGAAGATTGCTGCCTAAATATGGTTCCCAAATCAGAGACAACGATAAACAGCTGCCTCTAATTGAGAACCAATCTAGTCAACCATAGACATACATAAAACCTAGATGATAAACAACCCCATAAACCTATAAAACCCCTAGACAGTGCGACAACACATACATCACCCACGTCACCCCGACCTAACCAAAACCATAAAGAAAACAAAGAATACTAAGGTCAGGGCGTGACATCTACAATGTAGAAAATAGTAAAATAAAGAAAAACCCTTGAATGAGCAGGTGTGTCCAAACTTTCGACCGGTACTATAAATATAAAAAATAACTGCTTTTAGCTCTCCTTTACAATTTGCAACAGTCACGTGACATCTTTAAATAAAAAAAATGTAATAAAAAAAAGAAATAAAAAATATGATTATTTATTACAAAGAACACAAGGGGTAACGTTAAAGTATTAGAACATGAAGGACAAACACTACAGCATCAAGACACTACAGCATCAAGACACTATCAAACACTACAGCATCAAGACACTACAGCATCAAGACACTATCAAACACTACAGCATCAAGACACTATCAAACACTACAGCATCAAGACACTACAGCATCAAGACACTATCAAACACTACAGCATCAAGACACTACAGCATCAAGACACTACAGCATCAAGACACTACAGCATCAAGACACTATCAAACACTACAGCATCAAGACACTACAGCATCAAGACACTATCAAACACTACAGCATCAAGACACTATCAAACACTACAGCATCAAGACACTATCAAACACTACAGCATCAAGACACTATCAAACACTACAGCATCAAGACACTACAGCATCAAGACACTACAGCATCAAGACACTATCAAACACTACAGCATCAAGACACTACAGCATCAAGACACTATCAAACACTACAGCATCAAGACACTATCAAACACTACATCATCAAGACACTATCAAACACTACAGCATCAAGACACTATCAAACACTACAGCATCAAGACACTATCAAACACTACAGCATCAAGACACTATCAAACACTACAGCATCAAGACACTATCAAACACCACAGCATCAAGACACTATCAAACACTACAGCATCAAGACACTATCAAACACTACAGCATCAAGACACTATCAAACACTACAGCATCAAGACACTACAGCATCAAGACACTATCAAACACTACAGCATCAAGACACTATCAAACACTACAGCATCAAGTCACTATCAAACACTACAGCATCAAGACATTATCACACACTACAGCATCAAGACACTATCAAACACTACAGCATCAAGACACTATCAAACACTACAGCATCAAGACACTATCAACCACTACAGCATCAAGACACTATCAAACACTACAGCATCAAGACACTATCAACCACTACAGCATCAAGACACTATCAACCACTACAGCATCAAGACACTATCAAACACTACAGCATCAAGACACTACAGCATCAAGACACTATCAAACACTACAGCATCAAGACACTACAGCATCAAGACACTATCAAACACTACAGCATCAAGACTCTACAGCATCAAGACACTGTCAAACACTACAGCATCAAGACACTATCAAACACTACAGCATCAAGACACTATCAACCACTACAGCATCAAGACACTATCAAACACTACATCATCAAGACACTATCAAACACTACAGCATCAAGACACTATCAAACACTACAGCATCAAGACACTATCAAACACTACAGCATCAAGACACTATCAAACACTACATCATCAAGACACTATCAAACACTACAGCATCAAGACACTATCAAACACTACAGCAAAGACACTATCAAACACTACAGCATCAAGACACTATCAAACACTACATCATCAAGACACTATCAAACACTACAGCATCAAGACACTATCAAACACTACAGCATCAAGACACTATCAAACACTACAGCATCAAGACACTATCAAACACTACATCATCAAGAAACTATCAAACACTACAGCATCAAGACACTATCAAACACTACAGCATCAAGACACTATCAAACACTACAGCATCAAGACACTACAGCATCAAGACACTATCAAACACTACAGCATCAAGACACTATCAAACACTACAGCATCAAGACACTATCAAACACTACAGCATCAAGACACTATCAAACACTACAGCATCAAGACACTACAGCATCAAGACACTACAGCATCAAGACACTATCAAACACTACAGCATCAAGACACTACAGCATCAAGACACTATCAAACACTACAGCATCAAGACACTACAGCATCAAGACTCTACAGCATCAAGACACTATCAAACACTACAGCATCAAGACACTACAGCATCAAGACACTATCAAACACTACAGCATCAAGACACTATCAAACACTACAGCATCAAGACACTATCAAACACTACAGCATCAAGACACTATCAAACACTACAGCATCAAGACACTACAGCATCAAGACACTATCAAACACTACAGCATCAAGACACTATCAAACACTACAGCATCAAGACACTACAGCATCAAGACACTACAGCATCAAGACACTACAGCATCAAGACACTACAGCATCAAGACACTACAGCATCAAGACACTACAGCATCAAGACACTATCAAACACTACAGCATCAAGACACTACAGCATCAAGACACTACAGCATCAAGACACTACAGCATCAAGACACTATCAACCACTACAGCATCAAGACACTATCAAACACTACAGCATCAAGACACTATCAAACACTACAGCATCAATACACTATCAAACACTACAGCATCAAGACACTACAGCATCAAGACACTACAGCATCAAGACACTACAGCATCAAGACACTATCAAACACTACAGCATCAAGACACTATCAAACACTACAGCATCAAGACACTATCAAACACTACAGCATCAATACACTATCAAACACTACAGCATCAAGACACTACAGCATCAAGACACTACAGCATCAAGACACTATCAAACACTACAGCATCAAGACACTACAGCATCAAGACACTATCAAACACTACAGCATCAAGACACTATCAAACACTACAGCATCAAGACACTATCAAACACTACAGCATCAAGACACTACAGCATCAAGACACTACAGCATCAAGACACTACAGCATCAAGACACTATCAAACACTACAGCATCAAGACACTACAGCATCAAGACACTATCAAACACTACAGCATCAAGACACTATCAAACACTACATCATCAAGACACTATCAAACACTACAGCATCAAGACACTATCAAACACTACAGCATCAAGACACTATCAAACACTACAGCATCAAGACACTACAGCATCAAGACACTATCAAACACTACAGCATCAAGACACTATCAAACACTACAGCATCAAGACACTACAGCATCAAGACACTACAGCATCAAGACACTACAGCATCAAGACACTACAGCATCAAGACACTACAGCATCAAGACACTATCAAACACTACAGCATCAAGACACTATCAAACACTACAGCATCAAGACACTATCAAACACTACAGCATCAAGACACTACAGCATCAAGACACTATCAAACACTACAGCATCAAGACACTACAGCATCAAGACACTACAGCATCAAGACACTATCAAACACTACAGCATCAAGACACTATCAAACACTACAGCATCAAGACACTATCAAACACTACAGCATCAAGACACTATCAAACACTACAGCATCAAGACACTACAGCATCAAGACACTACAGCATCAAGACACTATCAAACACTACAGCATCAAGACACTACAGCATCAAGACACTATCAAACACTACAGCATCAAGACACTACAGCATCAAGACACTATCAAACACTACAGCATCAAGACACTATCAAACACTACAGCATCAAGACACTATCAAACACTACAGCATCAATACACTATCAAACACTACAGCATCAAGACACTACAGCATCAAGACACTACAGCATCAAGACACTACAGCATCAAGACACTACCAAACATGTATCAGTCTTTCTGCAGCAGAGCCATCCTTATGTGTATGGCTGCATGTGCATGATAGTGATATAAAATATATGTCATAGTTTCCTTTTTCATGATCGCAAACTTGTGAAACCCGAACATTCCAAGATCCCCCCACAGTTCCCCAATAGCTGTCCCTCAACCATTCTAAACCCCCCCCCGCCCCCCTGGAAGAAATGTTATTAAAAATACAACACCCCCTCCCAGTTATCTCTCTCCTCTACCCTGTCCCCCTCTCCTCTCTCCTCTAACCCTAACCCTGTCCCCCTCTCCTCTCTCCTCTAACCCTGTCCCCCTCTCCTCTCTCCTCTAACCCTGTCCCCCTCTCCTCTCTCCTCTAACCCTGTCCCCCTCTCCTCTCTCCTAATATAATAATAATAATAATAATATATGCCATTTAGCAGACGCTTTTATCCAAAGCGACTTACAGTCATGTGTGCATACATTCTACGTATGGGTGGTCCCGGGGATCGAACCCACTACCCTGGCGTCCGCCATGCTCTACCAACTGAGCTACAGAAGGACCACCTCTAACCCTGTCCCCCTCTCCTCTCTCCTCTAACCCTGTCCCCCTCTCCTCTCTCCTCTAACCCTGTCCCCCTCTCCTCTCTCCTCTAACCCTGTCCCCCTCTCCTCTCTCCTCTAACCCTGTCCCCCTCTCCTCTCTCCTCTAACCCTGTCCCCCTCTCCTCTCTCCTCTAACCATGTCCCCCTCTCCTCTCTCCTCTGTCCCCCTCTCCTCTCTCCTCTAACCCTGTCCCCATCTCCTCTCTCCTCTAACCATGTCCCCCTCTCCCCCTCTGTCCCCCTCTCCTCTCTCCTCTAACCCTGTCCCCCTCTCCTCTCTCCTCTAACCCTGTCCCCCTCTCCTCTCTCCTCTAACCCTGTCCCCCTCTCCTCTCTCCTCTCTAACCCTGTCCCCTCTCCTCTCTCCTCTAACCCTGTCCCCCTCTCCTCTCTCCTCTCCCCCTCTCTCTCCTCTAACCCTGTCCCCCTCTCCTCTCTCCTCTAACCCTGTCCCCCTCTCCTCTCTCTAACCCTGTCCCCCTCTCCTCTCTCCTCTAACCCTGTCCCCCTCTCCTCTCTCCTCTAACCCTGTCCCCTGTCCCCCTCTCCTCCTCTCCCTGTCCCCCTCTCCTCTCTCCTCTACCCTGTCCCCCTCTCCTCTCTCCTCTCCCTGTCCCCCTCTCCCTCTCCTCTAACCCTGTCCCCCTCATCTCTCTCTCCTCCTGGTCCCCTGTCCCCTCTCCTCTCCCTGTCTCTCCTCTAACCCTGTCCCCCTCTCCCCTCTCTCCTCTAACCCTGTCCCCCTCTCCTCTCTCCTCTAACCCTGTCCCCCTCTCCTCTCTCCTCTAACCCTGTCCCCCTCTCCTCTCTCTCTAACCCTGTCCCCCTCTCCTCTCTCCTCTAACCCTGTCCCCCTCTCCTCTCTCCTCTAACCCTGTCCTGTCTCTCCTCTAACCCTGTCCCCCTCTCCTCTCTCCTCTAACCCTGGATGATAGCAGTCCCCCTGGTCCTTGTCTCCTCTAATCTGTCCCCCTCTCTTCCTAACCCTGTCCCCCTCTCCTCTCCCTGTCTCTCCCCTCTCCTCCTCCTGACCCTCTGATCTCCTCTAGACCTGTCCCCCCTCCTCTGTCCTCTAACCCTGTCCCCCTTGCAGGCGGTTCTCCTCTAACCCTGTCCCCCTATCCCTGAACCCTGATCCCCTCTCCTCTCTCCTCTAGCCCTGTCCCCCTCTCTCTCTCCTCTAACCCTGTCCCCCTCTTCTCTCCTCTAACCCTGTCCCCCTCTCCTCTAACCATGTCCCCCTCTTCTCTCCTCCTGTCCCCCTCTCCTTGAACCCTGTCCCCCTCTCCTCTAACCCTGTCCCCCTCTCCTCTCTCCTCTAACCCTGTCCCCCTCTCTCTCTCCTCTAACCCTGTCCCCCTCTCCTCTAACCCTGTCCCCCTCTCCTCTCTCCTCTAACCCTGTCCCCCTCTCCTCTCTCCTCTAACCCTGTCCCCCTCTCCTCTCTCCTCTAACCCTGTCCCCCTCTCCTCTAACCCTGTCCCCCTCTCCTCTCTCCTCTAACCCTGTCCCCCTCTCCTCTAACCCTGTCCCCCTCTCCTCTCTCCTCTAACCCTGTCCCCCTCTCCTCTCTCCTCTAACCCTGTCCCCCTCTCCTCTCTCCTCTAACCCTGTCCCCCTCTGCTCTCTTCTCTGGCCAGGGCTCTGCCTGCCACTAATCTGTGCTCTAATAGCATGTGACAGTTCCACATAACTTCTTGACATTAGCTTTTAGCAATCTGATTTCTCTGGCTGGCGGCAGCGGCAGGGCCTGGGTCAGTCTGATGACAGAGGGAGCTGTCATGTTCTGTCTGCATCTCAAATGGCTCCCTGCATGCTCTCTATGTCCTGGTCAAAAGCAGTGCACTAGATAGGTACCAGGGGGCCATTTGGGAAGAGGTCTCTGGCCCCATTCATACACACAACTGGCCAGGGTGTCTCCCAGCTATGATGCTCCTGTTCTCGCCTTCTGGATGATAGCAGGGTAAACAGGCAGTGGCTATGGTTGGTTGTTGTCCTTGATGATCTTTTTAACCTTCCTGTGACATCGGGTGCTGTAGGTGTCCTGGAGGTACTTTGACCCTGATGATGAGTTGGGAAGACTGCACCCCCTCTGTAGTGCACAGAAGTTGCAGGCGGTTGCCATACCTGGCGGTTATACAGCCTGAAAGGATGCTCTCAATTGTGCATCTGTAAAAGTTTGTGAGTGAGGGTTTTAGATGCCAAGCCAAATTTCTTCAGCCTCCTGAGGTAATGCAGAGGTGATATGATCCTTAACTAACCTCTTAGATTTGGTATGTCATTTTCTTGCTAAATTGAACAATAAATGCAGCCTCAGGATATGTGGTTTCCAGTTTGCATAAAGTCCAGTGAAGTTCTTTAAGGGCCGTCGTGGTATCGGCTTGAGGGGGAATTTTTACATGGCTGTGACTATAACCGAAGAGAATTCTCCGCCTTTCTTCTTCCCGGAGAGTTATTTTTTTCCTGTCTGCGCGAAATACTGAGAACCCAGCTGGCTGTATGGACAAAGACAGTATATCCCGAGAGAGCCATGTTTCCTGGTTGTAATGCTGGTGTGTTACCACCACTCTGATATCCAAAAGTTAGTGAAGTTGCTTATGAGCTAGAAGCAGAGCTGCCATATCTGTCGGCCCCATTGCTTACTGCATAGATGAACTCTCTTGGTAGATAGTGTGCTCTACAGCTTATCATAAAGTACTCTACCTCAGGTGAGCAATACCTTGAGACTTCTTTAATATTAAACATCTCGCACCATCTGTTATTGCCAAATAGACACACACCCCCACCCCTCATCTTACCAGATGTAGCTGCCCTGTCCTGCCGATGCACGGAAAACCCAGGCAGCTCCATATTATCCGTGTCGTCGTTCAGCCATGACTAGGTGAAACATGGTCACCATAGCAAAGGTTGCCGGTTAGGAAAAGACTCCCAGACTGTTTAGAAAATATGTCTAATATGTCAAATAAAAAATGTAAAGGTAAGGAGTCAGAGAAACATTCTGAAACTACAACAAATGTTAATATGAATATATTAGTGGGTAGCATAGATATTTTTGTGTTGTATTGTGCAAGTTATCTAGCTTAGCTAGCATGTTCTCTACCACTGGCTGCTAGCTAGCTAGCATGTTCTCTACCACTGGCTGCTAGCTAGCTAGCATGTTCTCTACCACTGGCTGGCTAGCTAGCTAGCATGTTCTCTACCACTGGCTGCTAGCTAGCTAGCATGTTCTCTACCACTGGCTGCTAGCTAGCTAGTTCTCTATGTTCTCTACATGTTCTCTACTGGCTGCTAGATAGCTAGCTAGGCTGCTAGCATGTTCTCTACCACTGGCTGCTAGCTAGCTAGCCAGCTTTGAATATTATTTAGTTTGAATTATTTTCCCATGGAAATGTGCTTTAATATCCTGCTTTCTATGTCTCTTTAGTACTGTTGTCCCAAGTTAGGCTATAATTTTCAATTGTTTTGAAACTGATGGCGATAGATTCAATTTTTTTTCAACGATTAGACCAATAACTTCTTGACTAACTGACTGATATATTTATAAGTGACTACTTACCACCTCTCATTCTCCGTGAGTTGTTTTTTTGTTTGTTTTGGGGGACGTCTGTAGACACGGCTGGATTAACGGGGCGGTTTTAAAATTACTTTTTGTTTGGCACCTCGCAAACAAACAGCCAGCAGCTTCTCTAACTCTCTAGTTTCCTACTTATGCCAACAGTAAACTGGGATCGTCTGTTTCTCAGGCCCTCAGCCTGTGCCGCGAGAGGGCAGAGTTAGCTGATTGAGAGAGTGGTGAATATGCAGCTAAAAACAAAATTCGGGAGGCAAATCTGGGTGAACAGAACATAACAAGCAAACCAGTGGTCATGACTCCACTCAGAGAGGCAGGCTCCGTTACAACTCAGTCAGCTGGTCATGACTCCACTCAGAGAGGCAGGCTCCGTTACAACCCAGTCAGCTGGTCATGACTCCACTCAGAGAGGCAGGCTCCGTTACAACCCAGTCAGCTGGTCATGACTCCACTCAGAGAGGCAGGCTCCGTTACAACCCAGTCAGCTGGTCATGACTCCACTCAGAGAGGCAGGCTCCTTTACAACTCAGTCAGCTGGTCATGACTCCACTCTGAGAGGCAGGCTCCTTTACAACTCAGTCAGCTGGTCATGACTCCACTCTGAGAGGCAGGCTCCTTTACAACTCAGTCAGCTGGTCATGACTCCACTCTGAGAGGCAGGCTCCTTTACAACTCAGTCAGCTGGT
Source organism: Oncorhynchus gorbuscha (assembly GCF_021184085.1). Lineage (NCBI taxonomy): Eukaryota > Metazoa > Chordata > Actinopteri > Salmoniformes > Salmonidae > Oncorhynchus > Oncorhynchus gorbuscha. Next base: position 1,647,724 of record NC_060181.1, read on the forward strand.
CATGACTCCACTCTGAGAGGCAGGCTCCTTTACAACTCAGTCAGCTGGTCATGACTCCACTCAGAGAGGCAGGCTCCGTTACAACTCAGTCAGCTGGTCATGACTCCACTCTGAGAGGCAGGCTCCTTTACAACCCAGTCAGCTGGTCATGACTCCACTCAGAGAGGCAGGCTCCTTTACAACTCAGTCAGCTGGTCATGACTCCACTCAGAGAGGCAGGCTCCTTTACACTCAGAGAGGCAACCCAGTCAGCTGGTCATGACTCCACTCAGAGAGGCAGGCTCCTTTACAACCCAGTCAGCTGGTCATGACTCCACTCTGAGAGGCAGGCTCCTTTACAACTCAGTCAGATCAACTATATAAGCGTTCTAGGCTTTGATCAACGCTGGGAGCAATACTTAGATGTTGACCCATCATTTATTATCTTTATTGTGTACAAAATCTATATATTGTATTATTTAAAATATTTAACAAATTATAGAGAGAGCTATATTACTATCATATTTTTTTTATTGTAAAATAACAGAGCTTGGACTCCAAGCCTGTAGCGTAGGCCAATCTGTTATAACCTACAATTCATCATCACTGTACGCGACTGTGATTTATGCCCTGAAACATTGTGTCTGTGATATGTACCCTGAAACATTGTATCTGTGATTTATACCCTGAAACATTGTGTCTGTGATTTATGCCCTGAAACATTGTGTCTGTGATTTATGCCCTGAAACATTGTGTCTGTGATATGTACCCTGAAACATTGTGTCTGTGATTTATACCCTGAAACATTGTGTCTGTGATTTATGCCCTGAAACATTGTGTCTGTGATTTATGCCCTGAAACATTGTGTCTGTGATATGTACCCTGAAACATTGTGTCTGTGATTTATACCCTGAAACATTGTGTCTGTGATTTATACCCTGAAACATTGTGTCTGTGATTTATGCCCTGAAACATTGTGTCTGTGATTTATACCCTGAAACATTGTGTCTGTGATTTATACCCTGAAACATTGTGTCTGTGATTTATACCCTGAAACATTGTGTCTGTGATTTATACCCTGAAACATTGTGTCTGTGATTTATACCCTGAAACATTGTGTCTGTGATTTATACCCTGAAACATTGTGTCTGTGATTTATACCCTGAAACATTGTGTCTGTGATTTATACCCTGAAACATTGTGTCTGTGATTTATGCCCTGAAACATTGTCTGGGAGTTATGCCCTGAAACACAGCTAGTACTTCATGAGAAGAAAATAGTGTATCCAGTTCAATAGTCTGGGGTGCATTTATTTTCTTGGCAGTGGATAGAAGGCAACAAGGAAGACGAGATTAGTGGAGTAGGATTAAAGTACACAGATGATAGTGATGTGTGCGCTGGGAAGCCGAGGACATGAAGGAGAGGAGAGAGAGGAGGAGAGAGAGGAGGAGAGACAGGAGGAGAGAGAGGAGGAGAGAGAGGAGGAGAGAGAGGAGGAGAGAGAGGAGGAGAGAGGAGGAGAGAGAGGAGGAGAGACAGGAGGAGAGACAGGAGGAGAGAGAGGAGGAGAGAGAGGAGGAGAGAGGAGGAGGAGAGAGGAGGAGAGAGAGGAGGAGAGAGAGAGGAGGAGAGACAGGAGGAGAGAGAGGAGGAGAGAGAGGAGGAGAGAGGGAGGAGAGAGAGGAGGAGAGAGAGGAGGACAGAGAGGAGGTGAGAGAGGAGGAGAGAGAGGAGGAGAGAGAGGAGGAGAGAACACTGTTCAGTCCAGGCTGAGGACATATGGCTGATGCCAGAGCTGACAGGGCCGGGAGGGCAGAGGGGAGCGGGGGGCAGAGTGGAGCGGGGGGGCAGAGTGGAGCGGGGGGGACAGAGTGGAGGGGGTGGCAGAGTGGAGAGGGGGGGGCAGAGTGGAGGGGGTGGCAGAGTGGAGAGGGGGCAGAGTGGAGAGGGGGTGGCAGAGTGGAGAGGGGTGGCAGAGTGTAGAGGGGGGGGCAGAGTGGAGAGGGGGGCAGAGTGGAGCGGGGGGGGGCAGAGTGGAGGGGGGCAGAGTGGAGCGGGGGGGGCAGAGTGGAGGGGTGGCAGAGTGGAGTGGGGGGGGCAGAGTGGAGGGGGGCAGAGTGGAGAGGGGGGGGCAGAGTGGAGAGGGGTGGCAGAGTGGAGAGGGAGTGAATGGGGTGAGGGAAGTGGAAGTGGGGCTGGATGGGGGGGTGAGTGCGGTTTAAGGGGAGAAAGGCTTCCTCCTGTTGAGGGATGGGGTGAGGGAAGTGGAAGTGGGGCTGGATGGGGGGTGAGAGCGGTTTAAGGGGAGAAGGCTTCCTCCTGGTGAGGGAAGTGGGGCTGAATGGGGGGTGAGAGCGGTTTAGTGGGGAGAAGGCTTCCTCCTGGTGAGGGAGGGGGTGAGGGAAGTGGGGCTGAATGGGGGAGGGGGTGAAAGCGGTTTAAGGGGGAGAAGGCTTCCTCCTGGTGAGGGATGGGGTGAGGGAAGTGGAAGTGGGGCTGGATGGGGGTGAGAGCGGTTTAAGGGGGAGAAGGCTTCCTCCTGGTGAGGGAAGTGGGGCTGGATGGGGGTGAGAGCAGTTTAAGGGGAGAAGGCTTCCTCCTGGTGAGGGAGGGGTGAGGGAAGTGGGGTTGAATGGGGGGTGGGTGAGAGCGGTTTAAGGGGAGAAGGCTTCCTCCTGGTGAGGGAGGGGTGAGGGTAGTGGGGCTGAATGGGGGGGTGGTGAGAGCGGTTTAAGGGGAGAAGGCTTCCTCCTGGTGAGGGATGGGGTGAGG
>NC_060181.1:1655474-1706084 GCF_021184085.1 Oncorhynchus gorbuscha
TCCTATTTCAGGGTGAGGACCAGTCCTCTCCCATCTCAGCGTGACGACCAGTCCTCTCCCATCTCAGAACGACGATCAGTCCTCTCCCATCTCAGAGTGACGACCAGTCCTCTCCGACTCTAATCTCAGTGTGACGAACAGTCCTCTCCCATCTCAGAATGACGACGAGTCCTCTCCCATCTCAGAGTGAGGACCAGTCCTCTCCCATCTCAGAGTGAGGACCAGTCCTCTCCCATCTCAGAGTGACGACCAGTCCTCTCCCATCTCAGAACGACGATCAGTCCTCTCCCATCTCAGAGTGACGACCAGTCCTCTCCCACTCCAATCTCAGCGTGATGAACAGTCCTCTCCCATCTCAGAATGACGACGAGTCCTCTCCCATCTCAGAGTGAGGACCAGTCCTCTCCCATCTCAGAGTGAGGACCAGTCCTCTCCCATCTCAGAGTGAGGACCAGTCTTCTCACATCTCAGATTGACGATTAGTCCTCTCCCATCTCAGAGTGACGACCAGTCCTCTCCCATCTCAGAGTGACGACCAGTCCTCTCCGACTCTAATCTCAGCGTGACGAACAGTCCTCTCCCATCTCAGAATGACGACGAGTCCTCTCCCATCTCAGAGTGAGGACCAGTCCTCTCCCATCTCAGAGTGAGGACCAGTCCTCTCCCATCTCAGAGTGAGGACCAGTCCTCTCCCATCTCAGAGTGACGACCAGTCCTCTCCGACTCTAATCTCAGCGTGACGAACAGTCCTCTCCCATCTCAGAATGACGACGAGTCCTCTCCCATCTCAGAGTGAGGACCAGTCCTCTCCCATCTCAGAGTGAGGACCATTCCTCTCCCATCTCAGAGTGAGGACCAGTCCTCTCCCATCTCAGAGTGAGGACCAGTCCTCTCCCATCTCAGAGTGAGGACCAGTCTTCTCACATCTCAGATTGACGATCAGTCCTCTCCCATCTCAGAGTGACGACCAGTCCTCTCCCATCTCAGAGTGATGACCAGTCCTCTCCGACTCTAATCTCAGCGTGACGAACAGTCCTCTCCCATCTCAGAATGACGACGAGTCCTCTCCCATCTCAGAGTGAGGACCAGTCCTCTCCCATCTCAGAGTGACGATCAGTCCTCTCCCATCTCAGAGTGAGGACCAGTCCTCTCCCATCTCAGAGTGACGACCAGTCCTCTCCCATCTCAGAGTGACGACCAGTCCTCTCTCTCTTGAGACACATTTCTTTCCTGACTCTATGAGTTCTATGTTGAGATACATTCCTTTACTGACTCTAGGAGTTCTATGTTGAGACACATTCCTTTACTGACTCTATGAGTTCTATGTTGAGATACATTCCTTTACTGACTCTAGGAGTTCTATGTTGAGATACATTCCTTTACTGACTCTATGAGTTCTATGTTGAGACATTCCTTTACTGACTCTATGAGTTCTATGTTGAGACATTCCTTTACTGACTCTATGAGTTCTATGTTGAGACATTCCTTTACTGACTCTAGGAGTTCTATGTTGAGACATTCCTTTACTGACTCTAGGAGTTCTATGTTGAGACATTCCTTTACTGACTCTAGGAGTTCTATGTTGAGACATTCCTTTACTGACTCTAGGAGTTCTATGTTGAGACATTCCTTTACTGTCTCTAGGAGTTCTATGTTGAGACATTCCTTTACTGACTCTATGAGTTCTATGTTGAGACATTCCTTTACTGACTCTATGAGTTCTATGTTGAGACATTCCTTTACTGACTCTATGAGTTCTATGTTGAGACATTCCTTTACTGACTCTATGAGTTCTATGTTGAGACATTCCTTTACTGACTCTATGAGTTCTATGTTGAGACATTCCTTTACTGACTCTATGAGTTCTATGTTGAGATACATTCCTTTACTGACTCTAGGAGTTCTATGTTGAGACATTCCTTTACTGACTCTAGGAGTTCTATGTTGAGACATTCCTTTACTGACTCTAGGAGTTCTATGTTGAGACATTCCTTTACTGACTCTAGGAGTTCTATGTTGAGACATTCCTTTACTGACTCTAGGAGTTCTATGTTGAGACATTCCTTTACTGACTCTAGGAGTTCTATGTTGAGAAGTCAAGAATAGGATCCAACAGAAGGTCTATCTACTAGCCTGAGTGCCAGTCTGTTTGTGATATCATGCCAACTCATGTCACTCATTGTCATGTCATGTTTGACTTGACATTGGGCCCATCCAGATCTGTGCCCAGCCTAACGACTACTGTCCCTAATGGGTTCTGGTGGACAGTCCACCAGGGGGAGCTCTGGTATACCTTTTGCAGAAACACATTGTTCAAGCTAACAGCAGACATGTTTTCTGCAGAGGCATACCAGAGGACCTTCCAGTATGCTTAAGAAGTGAGAGCAAAATCAGATGAAATGGTACAGTGATGCATGCATTGATCCATAGAAAGTATTGCTGTGATGCCATGGCATGCAAGTGCTGACAGAGTTAACAATATCAGAAACAAAACGCTCGATGTGGAAAAGGATTCCTTTGCTCTTTGTTCTTCTCAAGTAGAGATCAAAGCAATGAGCGGTTTCCTCTAACAAAGGGCTGTTGTTGAGTGTGTAAGCAGGCTTCCATTTGTTTTGTTCTTCTCAAGTAGCCTACTACAGACCAGTCAATCAGTCAACCAACCATATTCCTTTGTTCATCTTTCCTCAAAATGGTTGAGCGTTTCAGTATGAACCGAGGGAGGGAGGGAGGGGGCGGCAGGTAGCCTAGTGGTTGGAGCGTTGGGCCAGTGCTCGATCGTTTCAGTATGAACCGAGGGGGGGAGGGAGGGGGCGGCAGGTAGCCTAGTGGTTGGAGCGTTGTGCCAGTGCTCGATCGTTTCAGTATGAACCGAGGGAGGGAGGGAGGGGGCGGCAGGTAGCCTAGTGGTTGGAGCGTTGGGCCAGTGCTCGATCGTTTCAGTATGAACCGAGGGAGGGAGGGAGGGGGCGGCAGGTAGCCTAGTGGTTGGAGCGTTGGGCCAGTGCTCGATCGTTTCAGTATGAACCGAGGGAGGGAGGGAGGGGGCGGCAGGTAGCCTAGTGGTTGGAGCGTTGGGCCAGTGCTCGATCGTTTCAGTATGAACCGAGGGAGGGAAGGAGGGGGCGGCAGGTAGCCTAGTGGTTGGAGCGTTGGGCCAGTGCTCGATCGTTTCAGTATGAACCGAGGGGGGGAGGGAGGGGGCGGCAGGTAGCCTAGTGGTTGGAGCGTTGGGCCATTGCTCGATCGAATCCCCGAGCTGACAAGGTTAGGATCTGTTGTTCTGCCCCTGAACAAGGCAGTTAACCCACTGTTCCTAGACCAGTTAACCCACTGTTCCTAGACCAGTTAACATTTACATTACATTTACATTTAAGTCATTTAGCAGACGCTCTTATCCAGAGCGACTTACAAATTGGTGCATTCACCTTATGACATCCAGTAGAACAGTCACTTTACAATAGTGCATCTAAATCTTAAAGGGGGGGTGAGAAGGATTACTTATCCTATCCTAGGTATTCCTTAAAGAGGTGGGGTTTCAGGTGTCTCCGGAAGGTGGTGATTGACTCCGCCGTCCTGGCGTCGTGAGGGAGTTTGTTCCACCATTGGGGGGCCAGAGCAGCGAACAGTTTTGACTGGGCTGAGCGGGAACTGTACTTCCTCAGTGGTAGGGAGGCGAGCAGGCCAGAGGTGGATGAATGCAGTGACCTTGTTTGAGAAAAGGCTGAGAAATGCCTGTTCTTCAAGCAGTCCATCTCCTTCCTAGGATACCGCATTTCCACCTCGGGGGTGGAGATGGAGAGTGACCGCATTTCAGCCGTGTGTAATTGGCCGACTCCCACCACGGTAAAGGAGGTGCAGTGGTTTCTAGGGTTTGCCAATTACTACCGGAGGTTTATCCGGGTTTTGGTCAGATAGTGGCTCCCTCACTGCTAAAGGGGGGTCCGGTTCGGTTGCAGTGGTCGGCTGAGGCGGATAGGGCTTTTGGTCACCTAAGGGTTCTGTTTACCTCTGCGCCCGTGCTGGCTCATCCGGATCCCTCTTTGGGGTTTACGGTGGAGGTGGACGCATCCAAGGCTGGGATAGGAGCAGTGCTCCCTCAGCGCTCGTTCATGCCACCGAAGCTCCGCCCCTGTGCCTTCTTCTCGAAGAAGCTCAGTCCGAGACTGAATCCTCGTCAGGTGGGCCATGTTTTTCACCCGTTTTGTTTTCATCTTTTCTTACAGACCAGGTTCCCAGAATGTGAAGGCAGACGCACTGTCCCGGTTGTATGACACAGAGGAGCGGCCCATGGATCCTATGGGTCTGACCATTATGTATCTTGGAGAGATGTCTACAGTATGGGTCTGATCATTATGTATCTTGGAGAGATGTCTACAGTATGGGTCTGATCATTATATATCTTGGAGAGATGTCCCTGATGTATCTTGGATCCTATGGGTCTGATCATTATATATCTTGACTACATTCTGACCATTATGTATCTTGGAGAGATGTCTACAGTATGGGTCTGATCATTATGTATCTTGGAGAGATGTCTACAGTATGGGTCTGACCATTATGTATCTTGGAGAGATGTCTACAGTATGGGTCTGACCATTATGTATCTTGGAGAGATGTCTACAGTATGCCTGCCAGATGAAGTATTATCTGAACAGCTCCATGTCAGCAGTTCTGATGGAGCTACATTGTCCGTGCTTACTGTCCGCCAGAGCTGTTGCCAGAGAATTGAATGTTCATTTCTCTACCATAAACCGCATTCAACGTCATGTTCGTTTATTTGGAAGTATGTCAAACCGGCCTCACAACCGCAGACCACATGTAACCACGGCAGCCCAGGACCTCCACATCCGGCTTCTTCCCCTGCGGGATCATCTGAGAACAGCCACCTGGACAGCTGATGAAACTGTGTGTTTGCAAACCCAAATCATTTCTGCACAAACTCTCAGAAACTCTCACCAGGGTCGTGAACTGACTGCAGTTCGGCTTCGAAAATGATTTCAGTGCACAAATGTTCACCTTCGATGGCCACTGGCTCGCTGTTGATGTGTGTCCTTCACAAATGTTCACCTTCGATGGCCACTGGCTGTTGATGTGTGTCCTTCACAAATGTTCACCTTCGATGGCCACTGGCTGTTGATGTGTGTCCTTCACAAATGTTCACCTTCGATGGCCACTGGCTGTTGATGTGTGTCCTTCACAAATGTTCACCTTCGATGGCTACTGGCTCGCTGTTGATGTGTGTCCTTCACAAATGTTCACCTTCGATGGCCACTGGCTGTTGATGTGTGTACTTCACAAATGTTCACCTTCGATGGCCACTGGCTCGCTGTTGATGTGTGTTCTTCACAAATGTTCACCTTCAATGGCCACTGGCTGTTGATGTGTGTCCTTCACAAATGTTCACCTTCGATGGCCACTGGCTGTTGATGTGTGTCCTTCACAAATGTTCACCTTCGATGGCCACTCGCTGTTGATGTGTGTCCTTCACAAATGTTCACCTTCGATGGCCTCTGGCTGTTGATGTGTGTCCTTCACAAATGTTCACCTTCGATGGCCGCTGGCTGTTGATGTGTGTCCTTCACAAATGTTCACCTTCGATGGCCACTGGCTGTTGATGTGTGAATTCTGGTTTCAACTGTACCGGGCAAATGGCAGACAGCGTGTATGGTGTTGTGTGGGAAAGAGGTTTGCTGATGCCAAAGTTGTGAACAGAGTGCCCCATGGTGGCGGTGGGGTATGGTGCAGGCATAAGTGCAGGCATAAGCTACAGACAGCGAACAAAATTGCATTTTATTGATGATGAATTTGAAATCTCAGAGATACTGTAATGAGATCCTGAGGCCCATTGTCGTGCCATTCCTCTGTAGCAATCACCTCATGTTTCAGCATGATTATGCAAGGATCTGTACACGATGTCACAAGGATCTGTACACGATGTCACAAGGATCTGTACACGATGTCACAAGGATCTGTACACAATGTCACAAGGATCTGTACACGATGTCGCAAGGATCTGTACACAGTGTCACAAGGATCTGTACACAATGTCACAAGGATCTGTACACGATGTCACAAGGATCTGTACACAATGTCACAAGGATCTGTACACAATGTCACAAGGATTTGTACACAATTCCTGGAAGCTAAACATTTCCCAGTTCTTACATGGCCTGCATACTCACCAGACATGTCATCATTGAGCATGTTTGGGATGCTCTGGATCGACGTATACGACAGTGTGTTCCAGTTCCCGCCAAATATCTGTCAACTTCGCACAGCCATTGAAGAGGAGTGGGGACAACATTCCAAAGGTCACAATCAACAGCCTGGTCAACTCTAAATGACTGCAGCACGTAGAAAAGCCCGTCACTAAGTGAGGCACCAGTGACATTTCTTTTCAACTAAGATTAAAGCTGGTCTTCTGTGCCATTGCCATGAAACCAAAGTTTAATTTGTCATTGTGCTGGTAGCAGCCAGTTTTTTGGAAAGACAAAAGAAACACAGTCTAAAGTGCAGTTTCAGTTCCTCTGAAAGAGCTGCTGTGGTGAATGTCAATAGAAACGTTTAGCCGTTTAGAAACAGAACGGCTAAATTAATTTGAATCACGTTTGTCAATTAGTAAAACATAATTTTCCTCTCTCCTTTTCAGCTCCGAAAGGAAATTGAAATTGCGACCAGTTAGCGCTCAGCACAAAAGCAAAACCTTTTATCGCTCTTTTCCCAATAGAGAGGCTCTTTTTCTAAAACAAGTTTTCTGTTCTTTTGTGGCTGAGCTTTTCAGGGGCTAACAAGTAGAGGGGGAATGTGACTTCCCAAAGTAGCTAAAAAGTTAGACTAGTGGCATATGCTGTGGTGCTGATGCACCACAGCATATGCAGCATATTCTCTTTCCCCATCCCTGTATGGTGCAGTGTGACTTGGCACACAAAGGGACTCTATTCTCTGGGACTATTCTCTGGGACTCTATTCTCTGGGACTATTCTCTGGGACTATTCTCTGGGACTCTATTCTCTGGGACTATTCTCTGGGACTCTATTCTCTGGGACTATTCTCTGGGACTATTCTCTGGGACTATTCTCTGGGACTATTCTCTGGGACTCTATTCTCTGGGACTATTCTCTGGGACTATTCTCTGGGACTATTCTCTGGGACTATTCTCTGGGACTCTATTCTCTGGGACTATTCTCTGCAGTCCCAATCCCAGTCTGGACATGCCTCTCAGTACCAGTCTGGACATGCCTCTCAGTACCAGTCTGGACATGCCTCTCAGTACCAGTACCAGTCTGGACATGCCTCTCAGTACCAGTCTGGACATGCCTCTCAGTACCAGTCCCAGTCTGGACATGCCTCTCAGTACCAGTCTGGACATGCCTCTCAGTCCCAGTCTGGACATGCCTCTCAGTCCCAGTCTGGACATGCCTCTCAGTACCAGTACCAGTCTGGACATGCCTCTCAGTCCCAGTCTGGACATGCCTCTCAGTACCAGTCTGGACATGCCTCTCAGTACCAGTCTGGACATGCCTCTCAGTACCAGTCTGGACATGCCTCTCAGTCCCAGTCTGGACATGCCTCTCAGTCCCAGTCTGGACATGCCTCTCAGTCCCAGTCTGGACATGCCTCTCAGTACCAGTACCAGTCTGGACATGCCTCTCAGTACCAGTCTGGACATGCCTCTCAGTCCCAGTCTGGACATGCCTCTCAGTACCAGTCTGGACATGCCTCTCAGTACCAGTCTGGACATGCCTCTCAGTACCAGTCTGGACATGCCTCTCAGTACCAGTCTGGACATGCCTCTCAGTACCAGTCTGGACATGCCTCTCAGTCCCAGTCTGGACATGCCTCTCAGTACCAGTCTGGACATGCCTCTCAGTACCAGTACCAGTCTGGACATGCCTCTCAGTACCAGTCTGGACATGCCTCTCAGTACCAGTACCAGTCTGGACATGCCTCTCAGTACCAGTCTGGACATGCCTCTCAGTACCAGTCCCAGTCTGGACATGCCTCTCAGTACCAGTCTGGACATGCCTCTCAGTCCCAGTCTGGACATGCCTCTCAGTCCCAGTCTGGACATGCCTCTCAGTACCAGTACCAGTCTGGACATGCCTCTCAGTACCAGTCTGGACATGCCTCTCAGTACCAGTCTGGACATGCCTCTCAGTACCAGTCTGGACATGCCTCTCAGTACCAGTCTGGACATGCCTCTCAGTCCCAGTCTGGACATGCCTCTCAGTCCCAGTCTGGACATGCCTCTCAGTCCCAGTACCAGTCTGGACATCAAATTAAATCAAATCAAATCAAATCTAATTTTATTTGTAACATACACATGGTTAGCAGATGTTAATGCGAGTGTAGAGAAATGCTTGTGCTTCTAGTTCCGACAATGCAGTAATAACCAACAAGTAATCTAACTAACAATTCCAAAACTACTGTCTTATACACACAAGTGTAAGGGGATAAAGAATATGTACATAAAGATATATGAATGGGTGATGGTACAGAGCAGCATACAGTAGATGGTATCGAGTACAGTATATACATATGAGATGAGTATATAAACAAAGTGGCATAGTTAAAGTGGCTAGTGATACATGTATTACATAAAGATGCAGTAGATGATATAGAGTACAGTATATACTTATGCATATGAGATTAATAATGTAGGGTAAGTAACATTATATAAGGTAGCATTGTTTAAAGTGGCTAGTGATATATTTACATAATTTCCCATCAATTCCCATTACTAAAGTGGCTGGAGTTGGGTCAGTGTCAATGACAGTGTGTTGGCAGCAGCCACACAATGTTAGTGGTGGCTGTTTAACAGTCTGATGGCCTTGAGATAGAAGCTGTTTTTCAGTCTCTCGGTCCCAGCTTTGATTCACCTGTACTGACCTCGCCTTCTGGATGATAGCAGGTTGAACAGGCAGTGGCTCGGGTGGTTGTTGTCCTTGATGATCTTTATGGCCTTCCTGTAACATCGGGTGGTGTAGGTGTCCTGGAGGGCAGGTAGTTTGCCCCCGGTGATGCGTTGTGCAGACCTCACTACCCTCTGGAGAGCCTTACGGTTGTGAGCGGAGCAGTTGCCGTACCAGGGGGTGATACAGCCCGCCAGGATGCTCTCGATTGTGCATCTGTAGAAGTTTGTGAGTGCTTTTGGTGACAAGCCAAATTTCTTCAGCCTCCTGAGGTTGAAGAGGTGCTGCTGTGCCTTCTTCACGATGCTGTCAGTGTGGGTGGACCAATTCAGTTTGTCTGTGATGTGTATGCCGAGGAACTTAAAACTTGCTACCCTCTCCACTACTGTTCCATCGATGTGGATAGGGGGGTGTTCCCTCTGCTGTTTCCTGAAGTCCACAATCATCTCCTTAGTTTTGTTGACGTTGAGTGTGAGGTTATTTAAATAGATAGAAGTAATCAAATAGATATCAATGAATTAAGAAACAGAAAGAGATAAATTAATAAATAGAGATATGGATAAATTAATATATATAGAAATAAATTCATAAATAGAAAGATACATAAATAAACCAATTGAAAGAGATAAATTCATTTGGATAAATACATGAATAGCTAGATATAAATGAATATTTTATCTTTATTTAACTAGGCAAGTCCGTTAAGAACAAATTCTTATTTTCAATGACAGCCTAGGAACAGTCGGTTAACTGCCTGTTCAGGGGCAGAACGACAGAATTGTACTTTGTCAACTCGAGGATTTGAACTTGCAACCTTTCAGTTACTAGTCCAACACCCTAACCACTAGGCTACCCTGCCGCCCCAATATATAGATATACATACATACATACAGATAGATAGATAGATAGATATAAAGGAATACATTGAAAGATATAAAGTAATAGATAGAGATATATGAATGAAGGGAAATTGTTAAATTAATAAATATACAGAGATAAATTATTGTCCAACATCACTACTCTGGACGGCTCTGACTTAGAATATGTGGACAACTACAAATACCTAGGTGTCTGGTTAGACTGTAAACTCTCCTTCCAGACCCACATCAAACATCTCCAATCCAAAATTAAATCAAGACTTGGCTTCCTATTCCGCAACAAAGCATCCTTTACTCATGCTGCCAAATATACCCTCGTAAAACTGACCATCCTACCAATCTTCGACTTCGGCGATGTCATTTACAAAATAGCCTCCAATACCCTACTCAACAAATTGGATGCAGTCTATCACAGTGCCATCCGTTTTGTCACCAAAGCCCCATATACTACCCACCATTGCGACCTGTACGCTCTCGTTGGCTGGCCCTCGCTTCATACTCGTCGCCAAACCCATTGGCTCCATGTCATCTACAAGACCCTGCTATAGGTAAAGTCTGGATTAGGACCTGGATTAGGACCTGCGCCGCTTCCTGTGTGAGGTAGGGTCGTACTCTGCGGATGTTGTAGAGCATGAACCTACAGGAACGGGCCACCGCCTTGATGTTAGTTGAGAACGACAGGGTGTTTTCCAGGATCACGCCAAGGTTCTTAGCGCTCTGGGAGGAGGGCACAATGGAGTTGTCAACCGTGATGGCGAGATCATGGAACGGGCAGTCCTTCCCCGGGAGGAAGAGCAGCTCCGTCTTGCCGAGGTTCAGCTTGAGGTGGTGATCCGTCATCCACACTGATATGTCTGCCAGACATGCAGAGATGCGATTCGCCACCTGGTCATCAGAAGGGGGAAAGGAGAAGATTAATTGTGTGTCTTCTGCATAGCAATGATAGGAGAGACCATGTGAGGTTATGACAGAGCCAAGTGACTTGGTGTATAGCGAGAATAGGAGAGGGCCTAGAACAGAGCCCTGGGGGACACCAGTGGTGAGAGCGCGTGGTGAGGAGACAGATTCTCGCCACGCCACCTGGTAGGCGCGACCTGTCAGGTAGGACGCAATCCAAGCGTGGGCCGCGCCGGAGATGCCCAACTCGGAGAGGGTGGAGAGGAGGATCTGATGGTTCACAGTATCAAAGGCAGCCGATAGGTCTAGAAGGATGAGAGCAGAGGAGAGAGAGAGTTAGCTTTAGCAGTGCGTATCGCCTCCGTGATACAGAGAAGAGCAGTCTCAGTTGAATGACTGACTAAATAGATAGATAAATGAATAGATAGAGATAAATTAATAAATAGATCAATATAAATGAATAGATAGAGATAAATTAATAAATAGATCAATATAAATGAATAGATAGATCAATATAAATTAATAAATAGATCAATATAAATGAATAAATAGATCAATATAAATTAATAAATAGATCAATATAAATGAATAGATAGAGATAAATTAATAAATAGATCAATATAAATGAATAGATAGATCAATATAAATTAATAAATAGATCAATATAAATTAATAAATAGATCAATATAAATGAATAGATAGATCAATATAAATGAATAAATAGATCAATATAAATTAATAAATAGATCAATATAAATGAATAGATAGATCAATATAAATTAATAAATAGATCAATATAAATTAATAAATAGATCAATATAAATGAATAGATAGATCAATATAAATGAATAAATAGATCAATATAAATGAATAAATAGATCAATATAAATGAATAGATAGATCAATATAAATGAATAGATAGACAAAGATAATTGAGTAAATAGATAAAGATAAATGAATTAATATATATAGATAAATGAATAAATAGAGATAAATGAGTAAATAGATAGATAGAGATGCAGTGTCTTCTGAATGTATTCACACCCATTGACCTATTGCACATTTGGTTGTGTTACAAAGTGGGACTAAAATATATTGAAATGAAAGAGATAAATTAATAAATAGATAGAAAGTGATGGACTACATGGCCGAAAGTATGTGGACACCTACTTGTCGAACATCTCATTCCAAAATCATGGGCATTAACATTGAGTTGGTCCCTCCCTTTGCTGCTATAACATCCTCCACTCTTCCGGGAAGTCTTTCCAATAGAAATGTGAACATTGCTGCAAGGACTTGCTTCCATTCAGCCACAAGGGCATTAGTTAGGTCGGGTACTGATGTTGGGCCTGGCTTGCAATCGACATTCCAATGAATCCAAGGTGTTCGATGGGGTGTAGCTCAAGGCCAGTCAGTTCTTCCTCACAGATCTCAACAAACCATTTCTGTATAGACCTCACTTTGTGCACAGGGACATTTGCCACAAAGTTGGAAGCACAGAATTGTCTAGAGTGTCTTGTATGCTGTAGTATTAAGGTTTCCTTCACTGGAACTAAGGGGCCTAGCTCGAACCATGAAAAACAGCCCAGACCATTATTCCTCATCCACCAAACTTTAAGGTTGGCACTATGCATTCGGGCATGTAGTGTTCTCTTGGCATCAGCCACATCCACATTCCTCTTTCAGTTTACAAAGTGACTTGTTGGAAAGGTGGCATCCTATGATGGTGCCATATTGAAAGTCACTGAGCTCTTCAGTAAGGCCATTCTACTGCCAATGTTTGTCTATGGAGATTGCATGACTGTGTGCTCGGATTTTATACTCATTTCAGCAACGGGTGTGGCTGAAATAGCCAAATCCAAATAGTTAGAAACACCTTTGGCAGCGTTTACAGCTGTGAGTCTTTCTGGGTAAGTCTCTAAGAGTGATTACAGCTGTGAGTCTTTCTGGGTAAGTCTCTAAGAGTGATTACAGCTGTGAGTCTTTCTGGGTAAGTCTCTAAGAGTGATTACAGCTGTGAGTCTTTCTGGGTAAGTCTCTAAGAGTGATTACAGCTGTGAGTCTTTCTGGGTAAGTCTCTAAGAGTGATTACAGCTGTGAGTCTTTCTGGGTAAGTCTCTAAGAGTGATTACAGCTGTGAGTCTTTCTGGGTAAGTCTCTAAGAGTGATTACAGCTGTGAGTCTTTCTGGGTAAGTCTCTAAGAGTGATTACAGCTGTGAGTCTTTCTGGGTAAGTCTCTAAGAGTGATTACAGCTGTGAGTCTTTCTGGGTAAGTCTCTAAGAGTGATTACAGCTGTGAGTCTTTCTGGGTAAGTCTCTAAGAGTGATTACAGCTGTGAGTCTCTCTGGGTAAGTCCCTAGGAGTGATTACAGCTGTGAGTCTCTCTGGGTAAGTCCCTAAGAGTGATTACAACTGTGAGTCTCTCTGGGTAAGTCCCTAAGAGTGATTACAGCTGTGAGTCTTTCTGGGTAAGTCTCTAAGAGTGATTACAACTGTGAGTCTTTCTGGGTAAGTGTCCAAGAGCTTTGCACACCTGGTTTGTGTAATATTTTCCAATCATTCTTTTAAAAAATTCTTAAACTTCTATGAATGTGGCTGTTAATTATTGCTGGACAGCCATTTTCAGGTCTTGACATAGATTTTTCAAGATGATTTAAGTCAAAACTAGAACCAGTAAGCAACTCCAGTGGCCTTGTGTTTTAGGTTATTGTCCTGCTGAAAGGTGAATTCATCTCCCAGGGTCTGTTGGATAGCAGATTGAAGCAGGGTCTATTGTCCTGCTGAAAGGTGAATTCATCTCCCAGGGTCTGTTGGATAGCAGATTGAAGCAGGGTTTATTGTCCTGCTGAAAGGTGAATTCATCTCCCAGGGTCTGTTGGAAAGCAGACTGAAGCAGGGTTTATTGTCCTGCTGAAAGGTGAATTCATCTCCCAGGGTCTGTTGGAAAGCAGACTGAACCAGGTGTTCCTCTAGGATGTTGCATGAGCTTAGCTGTATTCCGTTACTTTTTATCCTTAAACTCCCTAGTCCTTGCCAATTGTCACGCCTTGGTCATTTTATCTTGTGTTTTTGTTATATGTTTGGGTAGGCCAGGGTGTGACATGGGTTTATATGTTGTATTTCGTATTAGGGTTTGTATTAATTGGGAGTGTGTATTATTAGGGGTGTGTCTAGTTAGGCTTGGCTGCCTGAGGCGATTCCTAATTGGAGTCAGCTGATTCTAGTTGTCTCGGATTGGGAACCGTATTTAGGTAGCTTGAGTGCGCGTTGTATTTCGTGGGCGATTGTACCTGTCTCTGTGTTAGTCACCAGATAGGCTGTAATTAGTTTCACTCGTTTGTTGTTTTCGTATTTTCAGTTATTTCATGTACCGCTATTTTCTTCATTAAAAGTCATGAGTAACCTACACGCTGCATTTCGGTCTGACTCTCTTCAAACAGCAGACGAACAACATTACACCAATGACAAGTATACCCGTAACATAATGCAGACAGATTTTCTGCAGTATGACTTTAGTGCATTGTTGAAAACAAGATGCATGTTTTTAAATGTTTTTATTCTGTACAGGCTTTCTTCTTTTCACTCTGTCATTTAGGTTAGTATTGTGGAGTAACTACAATGTTGTTGATCCATCCTCAGTTTTCTCCTATCACAGCCATTAAACTCTGTAACTGTTTTAAAATCACCATTGCCCTCCTCCCTCCTCTCCGGCAAATGAGTTAGAAAGGACGCCTGTATTTTTTTAGTGACTGGGTGTATTGATACACTGAGTTAGGAAGAACAGCTGTATCTTTGTAGTGACTGGGTGTATTGATACACTGAGTTAGGCAGGACGCCTGTATCTTTGTAGTGACTGGGTGTATTGATACACTCAGTTAGGAAGGACACCTGTATCTTTGTAGTGACTGGGTGTATTGATACACTGAGTTAGGAAGGACGCCTGTATCTTTGTAGTGACTGGGTGTATTGATACACTGAGTTAGGAAGGACGCCTGTATCTTTGTAGTGACTGGGTGTATTGATACACTGAGTTAGGCAGGACGCCTGTATCTTTGTAGTGACTGGGTGTATTGATACACTCAGTTAGGCAGGACGCCTGTATCTTTGTAGTGACTGGGTGTATTGATACACTCAGTTAGGCAGGACGCCTGTATCTTTGTAGTGACTGGGTGTATTGATACACTCAGTTAGGCAGGACGCCTGTATCTTTGCAGTGACTGGGTGTATTGATACACTGAGTTAGGAAGGACGCCTGTATCTTTGCAGTGAGATACACTGAGTTAGGAAGGACGCCTGTATCTTTGCAGTGACTGGGTGTATTGATACACTGAGTTAGGAAGGACGCCTGTATCTTTGTAGTGACTGGGTGTATTGCCTCTTTGCGAGGCATTGGAAAACCTCCCTGGTCTTTGTGGTTGAATCTGTGTTTGACTGAGGGACCTTACAGATAAGTGTGTGTGTGTGTGTGGGGGGGGGGGGTATGAGATAGCCATTCAAAAATCCTGTTAAACGCTATTATTATTGTTAACTGCTGAACTTATTTATGCCAAAACAAATGGGTTGAATACTTGTTGCTTTGATATATCGCCTTTTCATTATTATAATTATTTCGGGAAAATGTTCTACACATACAATTCCACTTTGATATTATTGGATATTGTGTGTAGATCAGACACAAAATCTCAATATAATCCATTTTAAATGTCAGGCTATAAAACACAACAAAATGTGGAAAAGTCAAAGGGTGTGAATCCTTTCTGAAGACACTATTAATAATTAATTACTATTAATAAATACAGACATGGAATAAATAGATGTAAAAAGAAGACACTATTAATAATTAATTACTTAATTACTATTAATAAATACAGACATGGAATAAATAGATGTAAAAAGAGAAATGCCTTTGGGGGACACAGAAAACAAAATCTCTCAATTTCAATGTCAATGCAACTCCAAGGGCTTTCATTGGGAAACATATGCTTCCAAAGCGAAATAGACAATAAACATTACACTCACAAAAACAACAACAACAACAACAACAACAACACCACCAACAACAACAACAACAACAACAACAGTATTTATAAAAAGAGTTTATATATACATTTTTTTCTCTCCTCATTTCTCTCCCCAAACTTTTTTCTCTCCCCACTCTCCTCAGGAGAGTCGAAGGTCGGGTCATGCGTCCTCCGTATCACGAGCTCGCGAAACCCGGAAGCCAGCTGCAATCAGAATTATATACCTACCAACCAGTAATAATTCCGGCTCTCACAGACCTGTTAGTTTTAGCTCACACCAGCCGCAACAACTATCGGAGTTATATATACTGTCGGAGGAATCACCGCTCAACTGACATCCACCTGGATTGTATTTTTATCTGTTTATCAATCTGATCCTACTGCTGCATCAGTTACCTGATGTGGAGTAGAGTTCCATGTAGTCATGGCTCTATGTAGTACTGTGGAATAGAGTTCCATGTAGTCATGGCTCTATGTAGTACTGTGGAATAGAGTTACATGTAGTCATGGCTCTATGTAGTACTGTGGAGTAGAGTTCCATGTAGTCATGGCTCTATGAAGTACTGTGGAATAGAGTTCCATGTAGTCATGGCTCTATGTAGTACTGTGGAGTAGAGTTCCATGTAGTCATGGCTCTATGTAGTACTGTGGAATAGAGTTCCATGTAGTCATGGCTCTATGTAGTACTGTGGAATAGAGTTCCATGTAGTCATGGCTCTATGTAGTACTGTGGAATAGAGTTCCATGTAGTCATGGCTCTATGTAGTACTGTGGAATAGAGTTCCATGTAGTCATGGCTCTATGTAGTACTGTGGAATAGAGTTCCATGTAGTCATGGCTATATGTAGTACTGTGGAATAGAGTTCCATGTAGTCATGGCTCTATGTAGTACTGTGGAATAGAGTTCCATGTAGTCATGGCTCTATGTAGTACTGTGGAATAGAGTTCCATGTAGTCATGGCTCTATGTAGTACTGTGGAATAGAGTTCCATGTAGTCATGGCTCTATGTAGTACTGTGGAATAGAGTTCCATGTAGTCATGGCTCTATGTAGTAACTGTGGAATAGAGTTCCATGTAGTCATGGCTCTATGTAGTAACTGTGGAATCTGTAGCTCAGTTGGTAGAGCATGGCGCTTGTAACGCCAGTGTAGTGGGGTTCGATCCCCGGGACCACCCATACGTAGAATGTATGCACACATGACTGTAAGTCGCTTTGGATAAAAGCGTCTGCTAAATGGCATATATTATTATTATTATTAGTTCCATGTAGTCATGGCTCTATGTAGTACTGTGGAATAGAGTTCCATGTAGTCATGGCTCTATGTAGTACTGTGGAATAGAGTTCCATGTAGTCATGGCTCTATGTAGTACTGTGGAATAGAGTTCCATGTAGTCATGGCTCTATGTAGTACTGTGGAATAGAGTTCCATGTAGTCATGGCTCTATGTAGTAACTGTGGAATAGAGTTCCATGTAGTCATGGCTCTATGTAGTACTGTGGAATAGAGTTCCATGTAGTCATGGCTCTATGTAGTACTGTGGAATAGAGTTCCATGTAGTCATGGCTCTATGTAGTACTGTGGAATAGAGTTCCATGTAGTCATGGCTCTATGTAGTACTGTGGAATAGAGTTCCATGTAGTCATGGCTCTAAGTAGTACTGTGGAATAGAGTTCCATGTAGTCATGGCTCTATGAAGTACTGTGGAATAGAGTTCCATGTAGTCATGGCTCTATGTAGTACTGTGGAATAGAGTTCCATGTAGTCATGTCTCTATGTAGTACTGTGGAATAGAGTTCCATGTAGTCATGGCTCTATGTAGTACTGTGGAATAGAGTTCCATGTAGTCATGGCTCTATGTAGTACTGTGGAATAGAGTTCCATGTAGTCATGGCTCTATGTAGTACTGTGGAATAGAGTTCCATGTAGTCATGGCTCTATGTAGTACTGTGGAATAGAGTTCCATGTAGTCATGGCTCTATGTAGTAACTGTGGAATAGAGTTCCATGTAGTCATGGCTCTATGTAGTACTGTGGAATAGAGTTCCATGTAGTCATGGCTCTATGTAGTACTGTGGAATAGAGTTCCATGTAGTCATGGCTCTATGTAGTACTGTGGAATAGAGTTCCATGTAGTCATGGCTCTATGTAGTACTGTGGAATAGAGTTCCATGTAGTCATGGCTCTATGAAGTACTGTGGAATAGAGTTCCATGTAGTCATGGCTCTATGTAGTACTGTGGAATAGAGTTCCATGTAGTCATGGCTCTATGTAGTACTGTGGAATAGAGTTCCATGTAGTCATGGCTCTATGTAGTACTGTGGAATAGAGTTCCATGTAGTCATGGCTCTATGTAGTACTGTGGAATAGAGTTCCATGTAGTCATGGCTCTATGTAGTACTGTGGAATAGAGTTCCATGTAGTCATGGCTATATGTAGTACTGTGGAATAGAGTTCCATGTAGTCATGGCTCTATGTAGTACTGTGGAATAGAGTTCCATGTAGTCATGGCTCTATGTAGTACTGTGGAATAGAGTTCCATGTAGTCATGGCTCTATGTAGTACTGTGGAATAGAGTTCCATGTAGTCATGGCTCTATGTAGTACTGTGGAATAGAGTTCCATGTAGTCATGGCTCTATGTAGTAACTGTGGAATAGAGTTCCATGTAGTCATGGCTCTATGTAGTAACTGTGGAATAGAGTTCCATGTAGTCATGGCTCTATGTAGTACTGTGGAATAGAGTTCCATGTAGTCATGGCTCTATGTAGTACTGTGGAATAGAGTTCCATGTAGTCATGGCTCTATGTAGTACTGTGGAATAGAGTTCCATGTAGTCATGGCTCTATGTAGTACTGTGGAATAGAGTTCCATGTAGTCATGGCTCTATGTAGTAACTGTGGAATAGAGTTCCATGTAGTCATGGCTCTATGTAGTACTGTGGAATAGAGTTCCATGTAGTCATGGCTATATGTAGTACTGTGGAATAGAGTTCCATGTAGTCATGGCTCTATGTAGTACTGTGGAATAGAGTTCCATGTAGTCATGGCTCTATGTAGTACTGTGGAATAGAGTTCCATGTAGTCATGGCTCTATGAAGTACTGTGGAATAGAGTTCCATGTAGTCATGGCTCTATGTAGTACTGTGGAATAGAGTTCCATGTAGTCATGGCTCTATGTAGTACTGTGGAATAGAGTTCCATGTAGTCATGGCTCTATGAAGTACTGTGGAATAGAGTTCCATGTAGTCATGGCTCTATGTAGTACTGTGGAATAGAGTTCCATGTAGTCATGTCTCTATGTAGTACTGTGGAATAGAGTTCCATGTAGTCATGGCTCTATGTAGTACTGTGGAATAGAGTTCCATGTAGTCATGGCTCTATGTAGTACTGTGGAATAGAGTTCCATGTAGTCATGGCTCTATGTAGTACTGTGGAATAGAGTTCCATGTAGTCATGGCTCTATGTAGTACTGTGGAATAGAGTTCCATGTAGTCATGGCTCTATGTAGTAACTGTGGAATAGAGTTCCATGTAGTCATGGCTCTATGTAGTACTGTGGAATAGAGTTCCATGTAGTCATGGCTCTATGTAGTACTGTGGAATAGAGTTCCATGTAGTCATGGCTCTATGTAGTACTGTGGAATAGAGTTCCATGTAGTCATGGCTCTATGTAGTACTGTGGAATAGAGTTCCATGTAGTCATGGCTCTATGAAGTACTGTGGAATAGAGTTCCATGTAGTCATGGCTCTATGTAGTACTGTGGAATAGAGTTCCATGTAGTCATGGCTCTATGTAGTACTGTGGAATAGAGTTCCATGTAGTCATGGCTCTATGAAGTACTGTGGAATAGAGTTCCATGTAGTCATGGCTCTATGTAGTACTGTGGAATAGAGTTCCATGTAGTCATGTCTCTATGTAGTACTGTGGAATAGAGTTCCATGTAGTCATGGCTCTATGTAGTACTGTGGAATAGAGTTCCATGTAGTCATGGCTCTATGTAGTACTGTGGAATAGAGTTCCATGTAGTCATGGCTCTATGTAGTACTGTGGAATAGAGTTCCATGTAGTCATGGCTCTATGAAGTACTGTGGAATAGAGTTCCATGTAGTCATGGCTCTATGTAGTACTGTGGAATAGAGTTCCATGTAGTCATGGCTCTATGTAGTACTGTGGAATAGAGTTCCATGTAGTCATGGCTCTATGAAGTACTGTGGAATAGAGTTCCATGTAGTCATGGCTCTATGTAGTACTGTGGAATAGAGTTCCATGTAGTCATGTCTCTATGTAGTACTGTGGAATAGAGTTCCATGTAGTCATGGCTCTATGTAGTACTGTGGAATAGAGTTCCATGTAGTCATGGCTCTATGTAGTACTGTGGAATAGAGTTCCATGTAGTCATGGCTCTATGTAGTACTGTGGAATAGAGTTCCATGTAGTCATGGCTCTATGTAGTACTGTGGAATAGAGTTCCATGTAGTCATGGCTCTATGTAGTCCTGTGGAATAGAGTTCCATGTAGTCATGGCTCTATGTAGTCCTGTGGAATAGAGTTCCATGTAGTCATGGCTCTATGTAGTCCTGTGGAATAGAGTTCCATGTAGTCATGACTCTATGTAGTCCTGTGGAATAGAGTTCCATGTAGTCATGGCTCTATGTAGTCCTGTGGAATAGAGTTCCATGTAGTCATGGCTCTATGTAGTACTGTGGAATAGAGTTCCATGTAGTCATGGCTCTATGTAGTACTGTGGAATAGAGTTCCATGTAGTCATGGCTCTATGTAGTCCTGTGGAATAGAGTTCCATGTAGTCATGGCTCTATGTAGTACTGTGGAATAGAGTTCCATGTAGTCATGGCTCTATGTAGTACTGTGGAATAGAGTTCCATGTAGTCATGGCTCTATGTAGTACTGTGGAATAGAGTTCCATGTAGTCATGACTCTATGTAGTACTGTGGAATAGAGTTCCATGTAGTCATGGCTCTATGTAGTACTGTGGAATAGAGTTCCATGTAGTCATGGCTCTATGTAGTCCTGTGGAATAGAGTTCCATGTAGTCATGGCTCTATGTAGTCCTGTGGAATAGAGTTCCATGTAGTCATGACTCTATGTAGTCCTGTGGAATAGAGTTCCATGTAGTCATGGCTCTATGTAGTCCTGTGGAATAGAGTTCCATGTACTCATGGCTCTATGTAGTACTGTGGAATAGAGTTCCATGTAGTCATGACTCTATGTAGTCCTGTGGAATAGAGTTCCATGTAGTCATGGCTCTATGTAGTCCTGTGGAATAGAGTTCCATGTAGTCATGGCTCTATGTAGTACTGTGGAATAGAGTTCCATGTAGTCATGTCTCTATGTAGTACTGTGGAATAGAGTTCCATGTAGTCATGGCTCTATGTAGTACTGTGTGTTGTGATGGCACACTGTGGTATTTCACTTAATAGATACGGGAGTTTATCAAGATTGGATTTGTTTTCAAATTGTTTGAGGGTCTGTGTAATCTGAGAGAAATATGTGTCTCTAATATGGTCATACAGTTGGCAAGAGGACGTGTATCTCTCTCTCATGGGAGAATGGAGCGGGGGAAGGAGGACTGGAACGGAAAGGGGAAGCAAAGAAAGCAGGAGAGAAGAGAGAGTGCAGAGAGGAGGAGAGGAGAGAAGAGAGAGTGCAGAGAGGAGTAGAGGAGAGAAGAGAGAGTGTAGAGAGGAGGAGAGAAGAGAGAGTGCAGAGAGGAGTAGAGGAGAGAAGAGAGAGTGTAGAGAGGAGGAGAGAAGAGAGAGTGCAGAGAGGAGTAGAGGAAAGAAAAGAGAGTGCAGAGAGGAGTAGAGGAGAGAAGAGAGAGTGTAGAGAGGAGTAGAGGAGAGAAGAGAGAGTGCAGAGAGGAGTAGAGGAGAGAAGAGAGAGTGTAGAGAGGAGTAGAGGAGAGAAGAGAGAGTGTAGAGAGGAGTAGAGGAGAGAAGAGAGAGTGCAGAGAGGAGAGAAAAGAGAGTGCAGAGAGGAGTAGAGGAGAGAAGAGAGAGTGCAGAGAGGAGTAGAGGAGAGAAGAGAGAGTGCAGAGAGGAGTAGAGGAGAGAAGAGAGAGTGCAGAGAGGAGTAGATGAGAGAAGAGAGAGTGCAGAGAGGAGTAGATGAGAGAAGAGAGAGTGCAGAGAGGAGGAGAGAAGAGAAGAGAGAGAGTGCAGAGAGGAGTAGAGGAGAGAGGAGAGAGTGCAGAGGAGGAGAGAAGAGAGAGTGCAGAGAGGAGTAGAGGAGAGAAGAGAGAGTGTAGAGAGGAGTAGAGGAGAGAGTGCAGAGAGGAGTAGAGGAAAGAAAAGAGTGCAGAGAGGAGTAGAGGAGAGAAGAGAGAGTGTAGAGAGGAGTAGAGGAGAGAGGAGAGAGTGCAGAGAGGAGAGAAGAGAGAGTGCAGAGAGGAGTAGAGGAGAGAAGAGAGCGCAGCAAGGAGTAGAGGAGAGAAGAGAGAGTGCAGAGAGGAGTAGAGGAGAGAAGAGAGAGTGCAGAGAGGAGTAGAGGAGAGAAGAGAGAGTGCAGAGAGGAGTAGAGGAGAGAAGAGAGAGTGTAGAGAGGAGTAGAGGAGAGAAGAGAGAGTGCAGAGAGGAGAGAAGAGAGAGTGCAGAGAGGAGTAGAGGAGAGAAGAGAGCGCAGAAAGGAGTAGAGGAGAGAAGAGAGAGTGCAGAGAGGAGTAGAGG
This sequence comes from Oncorhynchus gorbuscha, assembly GCF_021184085.1. Lineage (NCBI taxonomy): Eukaryota > Metazoa > Chordata > Actinopteri > Salmoniformes > Salmonidae > Oncorhynchus > Oncorhynchus gorbuscha. The sequence continues at coordinate 1,677,866 of NC_060181.1, forward strand.
AGAGAAGAGAGAGTGCAGAGAGGAGTAGAGGAGAGAAGAGAGAGTGCAGAGAGGAGTAGAGGAGAGAAGAGAGAGTGCAGAGAGGAGTAGAGGAGAGAAGAGAGAGTGCAGAGAGGAGTAGAGGAGAGAAGAGAGATCCCACAGGGGATATCAGCAGCAAATCAGTCCCCTGTGGGCAATTATTCATCTGTAACCAGAGGGTGGCGGTTTGGTTAGCCAGGCTGTCAGTCTGTCAGTCAGCCTGTCAGTCAGCCTGTCAGCCAGGCAGGCGGCAGGGCTGCTTTGTAAATAGGGCCCTGCCATTAGCACAATGTCACTTGTAACAGTCAACCACTTTACAAAGAGACGACTAGGGCGATGTCCATGATTAAGTACCCATAAAACATTGAGATACAGTGCATTGGGGAAGTATTCAGACCCCTTGACTTTTTTCCACATATTGTTAGGTTACAGCCTTATTCTGAAATGGATTCAATCGTTTTTTCCCCCTTCATCAATCTACACACAATACCCCATAATGACATCACAATACCCCATAATGACATCACAATACCCCGTAATGACATCACAATACCCCATAATGACATCACAATACCCCATAATGACATCACAATACCCCATAATGACATCACAATACCCCGTAATGACATCACAATACCCCATAATGACATCACAATACCCCGTAATGACATCACAATACCCCACAATGACATCACAATACCCCACAATGACATCACAATACCCCATAACATTTTTGCAAATGTATAAAATAAAACACAGAAATGTCACATTGACATAATTATTCAGACCCTTTACTCAGTACTTTGTTGAAGCACCTTTGGCAGCGATTACAGCCTTTTGCCCGTTCTTCTCTGTAGATCCTCTCACACTCTGTCAGGTTGGATGTGGAGCGTCGCTGCACAGCTGTTTTCGGGTTCCGCCAGAGATGTTCGATCGGGTTCAAGTCCGGGCTCTGGCTGGGCCACTCAAGGACTTTCAGAGACTTCTCCTGAAGTGTTGTCTTGGCTGTGTGCTTAGGCTCGTCATCCTGTTGGAAGGTGGACCTTAGCCCCAGTCTGAGGTCCTGAGCTCTCTGGAGCAGGTTTTCATCAAGGATCTCTCTGTACTTTGCTCCGTTCATCATTCCCTCGATCCTAACTAGTCCTAACTAGTCTCCCAGTCCCTGCCGCTGAAAAACATCCCCACATCATGATGCTGCCACCACCGTGCTTCACCGAAGGGATGGTGCCAGGTTTCCTCCAGACGTGACGCTTGGCATTCGGGCCAAAGAGTTCAATCTGGGTTTCAACCACCCAGAGAATCTTGTTTCTCATGGTCTGATAGTCTTTAGATGCCTTTTAGCAAACACCAAGTGGGCTGTCATGTGCTTTTTACTGAGTAGGGGCTTTTGTCTGGCCACTCTACCATAAGGGCCTGATTGGTGGAGTGCTGCAGAGATGGTTGTCCTTGTCATGTTTTGTCATTGATTATCATGTCTTGTCCCTGTGCTTCCCTTCCATTCGTTTCCCTCTGCTGGTCTTATTAGGTTCTTTCCCTCTTTCTATCCCTCTCTCTCCCCCTCCCTCTCTCCTTCTCTCGCTCTCTCTCTCTATCGTTCCGTTCCTGCTCCCAGCTGTTCCTCATTCTCCAAACTACCTCATTTACCCTTTCACACCTGTCCCCTATTTTGCCCTCTGATTAGAGTCCCTATTTCTCCCTCTGTTTTCCGCTTCTGTCCTTGTCGGATCCTTGTTTGATGTTTGCTGTTCTGTGTACTTGTTCCGCCCTGTCGTGTTTTTGCCTTCTTCAGATGCTGCGTGTGAGCAGGTGTCTATGTCAGCTACGGCCGGTGCCTTCCCGAAGCGACCTGCAGTCTGTGGTCGCGTCTCCAGTCATTCCTCTCTACTGACGAGAGGATTTCAGTTTTCCTGTTTTGTATTTACCTAAGATAATATCCAGGATTATCGTTTTTGTTTAAGACTGGAATAAAGACTCTGTTTCTGTTAAGTCGCTTTTGGGTCCTCATTCACCAGCATAACAGTCCTTCTGGAAGGTTCTCTCATCTCCACAGAGGAACTCTGGAGCTCTGTCAGAGTAACCATCGGGTTCTTGGTTACCTCCCTGAGCAAGGCCCTTCTCCCCGATTGCTCAGTTTGGCCGGGCGGCCAGCTCTAGGAAGGGTCAAGGTGGTTCCAAACTTCTTCCATTTAAGAATGATGGAGGCCACTGTGTTCTTGGGGACCTTCAATGCTGCAGAATGATGGAGGCCACAGTGTTCTTGGGGACCTTCAATGCTGCAGAATGATGGAGGCCACTGTGTTCTTGGGGACCTTCAATGCTGCAGAATGATGGAGGCCACTGTGTTCTTGGGGACCTTCAATGCTGCAGAATGATGGAGGCCACTGTGTTCTTGGGGACCTTCAATGCTGCAGAATGATGGAGGCCACTGTGTTCTTGGGGACCTTCAACACTGCAGAATGATGGAGGCCACTGTGTTCTTGGGGACCTTCAATGCTGCAGAAATGTTTTGGTACCTTTCCTCAGGTCTGTACCTCGACACAGTCCTGTCTCTGAGCTCTACGGACAAGTCCTTCGACCTCATGGCTTGGTTTTTTCTCTGCCATGCACTGTCAACTGTGGGACCTTATATAGACAGATACGTGCCTTTCCAAATTGTCCAATCAATTGAATTTACCACAGGTGGACTCCAATCAAGTTGTAGAAACATCTCAAGGATGATCAATGGAAACAGGATGCACTAGCAAAGAGTCTGAATTCTTATGGAAATAAGTTATTCCTGTGTTGTTGTTTTTTTTAAATAAATGTGCTTTCGCTTTGTCATTATGCGGTGTTGTGTGCAGATTGCTGAAATATATATATATTTTTCAATACATTTTCAAATAAGGCTTTAACATATGGAAAAGGTCAAAAGGTCAAGAGGTCTGAAGGGGAAGGGGGGTGATTGAAGACAGGGTCATGTTTATGAGTTTGAGGGTAAGAGAAGAGGGAGGGGGATGATTGAAGACGTGGTTTGTGTTATGAAGTTGAATGTGGGGGGGTAGTGAATGAAGACAGGGTTTATGCTATGAGGTTGAATGTGGGGGGTAGTGAATGAAGACAGGGTTTATGATATGAGGTTGAATGTGGGGGGGGGTAGTGAATGAAGACAGGGTTTATGCTATGAGGTTGAATGTGGGGGGTAGTGAATGAAGACAGGGTTTGTGTTATGAGGTTGAATGTGGGGGGTAGTGAATGAAGACAGGGTTTATGCTATGAGGTTGAATGTGGGGGGGATAGTGATTGAAGACAGGGTTTATGCTATGAGGTTGAATGTGGGGGGGGGGGGGGTAGTGATTGAAGACAGGGTCAGGATTGTGTTATGCGTATCCATTTTCGTGTTGTGATATATAGTGTCCCAAATATATATAGCTAACACCTAACACTGTAGCTAACACCTGTACACTGTAGCTAACACCTAACACTGTAGCTAACACCTGTACACTGTAGCTAACACCTGTACACTGTAGCTAACACCTAACACTGTAGCTAACACCTGTACACTGTAGCTAACACCTGTACACTGTAGCTAACACCTGTACACTGTAGCTAACACCTAACACTGTAGCTAACACCTAACACTGTAGCTAACACTGTATCTAACACCTGTACACTGTAGCTAACACCTCACACTGTAGCTAACACCTAACACTGTAGCTAACACCTAACACTGTAGCTAACACCTAACACTGTAGCTAACACTGTATCTAACACCTGTACACTGTAGCTAACACCTAACACTGTAGCTAACACCTAACACTGTAGCTAACACTGTAGCTAACACCTAACACTGTAGCTAACACCTAACACTGTATCTAACACCTGTACACTGTAGCTAACACCTAACACCCTAGCTAACACCTGTACATTGTAGCTAACACCTGTACACTGTAGCTAAGACTGTAGCTAACACCTAACACTGTAGCTAACACCTGTACACTGTAGCTAACACCTGTACACCATAGCTAACACCTGTACACTGTAGCTAACACTGGAACACTGTAGCTAACACCTAACACTGTAGCAAACACCTGTACGCTGTAGCTAAGACTGTAGCTAACACCTGCACACTGTAGCTAACACCTAACAATGTAGCTAACACCTAACACCGTAGCTATCACCTGTACACCGTTGCTAACACCTGTACATTGTAGCTAAAACCTGTAAATTGTAGCTAACACCTGAATACTGTAGATAACACCTGTACATTATAGCTAACACCTGTACACTATAGCTAACACCTGTAAACTGTAGCTAACACCTGTACATTGTAACTAACACCTGTAAATTGTAGATAACACCTGTACATTGTAGCTGACATCGAAGTGGTTCAATTTGTTGTTTCAATTTCAAATAGACAAACACACACACATACAGACATACACACTAAGACGACCCATCATGATGCGTCTCAGTAGCTGATGATTTAATGAACATGAGGAAGGAGAGAAAGGATCGGAGGGAAAAGAGCCCTTTGTCAATTCGTATGCAAATCAGTCCATTAGCTCAGTGGGGGTGTGGTGATGAGGAAGGGGGGGTGATGAAGTCCCTATGAAGGGAAGTGTGTGTGTGTGTGTGTGTGTGGTGGAGGGGGGGGTGATGAAGTCCCTATGAAGGGAAGTGTGTGTGTGTGTGTGTGTGTGTGTGTGTGTGTGTGTGTGTGTGTGTGTGTGTGTGTGTGTGTGTGTGTGTGTGTGTGTGTGTGTGTGTGGAGGGGGTGGTGGATGAAGTCCCTATGAAGTGAAGTGTGTGTGTGTGTGTGTGTGTGTGTGTGTGTGTGTGTGTGTGTGTGTGTGTGTGTGTGTGTGTGTGTGTGTGTGTGTGTGTGTGTGTGTGTGTGTGTGTGTGTGTGTGTGTGTGTGTGTGTGTGTGCGTGGAGGAGGGGGGGTGGTGTTGTGATCCAGCAAAATCATAAAGACCCTGGTCAAGTCTATTAAGAGGCTGCATTCACATAGCAGTGGAAGGAAAACCATTGGGTAAAGGTGGGATCGATTTAATGTTCTGTATCAAGTTCTGTGAATGAATTAAAAGGTCCTGGCTACCAGTGTTCTGCATTACTGCTCTGGTTCTCATGTCGTGTCATCTTCCTTGAATCAATCATCAGTGAAAACCTCTCGGAGGTATGCATGTAGCTAGCACCTTCACACTGCCGCTAACACCTAACACTGTAGCTAACACATAATACTGTAGCTAGCACCTTCACACTGCCGCTAACACCTAATACTGTAGCTAGCACCTTCACACTGCTGCTAACACCTAACACTGTAGCTAGCACCTTCACACTGCTGCTAACACCTAACACTGTAGCTAGCACCTTCACACTGCTGCTAACACCTAACACTGTAGCTAACACCTAACACTGCTGCTAACACCTAACACTGTAGCTAGCACCTTCACACTGCTGCTAACACCTAACACTGTAGCTAGCACCTTCACACTGCTGCTAACACCTAACACTGTAGCTAACACCTAACACTGTAGCTAACACCTAACACTGTAGCTAACACCTAACACTGTAGCTAGCACCTTCACACTGCTGCTAACACCTAACACTGTAGCTAGCACCTTCACACTGCTGCTAACACCTAACACTGTAGCTAACACCTAACACTGTAGCTAACACCTAACACTGTAGCTAACACCTAACACTGTAGCTAGCACCTTCACACTGCCGCTAACACCTAACACTGTAGCTAACACCTAACACTGTAGCTAACACCTAACACTGTAGCTAACACCTAACACTGTAGCTAGCACCTTCACACTGCCGCTAACACCTAACACTGTAGCTAACACCTTCACACTGTAGCTAACACCTTCACACTGTAGCTAGCACCTAACACTGTAGCTAGCACCTAACACTGTAGCTAACACCTAACACTGTAGCTAACACCTTCACACTGTAGCTAACACCTTCACACTGTAGCTAGCACCTAACACTGTAGCTAGCACCTAACACTGTAGCTAACACCTAACACTGCTGCTAACACCTAATACTGTAGCTAGCACCTAACACTGCTGCTAACACCTAATACTGTAGCTAGCACCTTCACACTGCTGCTAACACCTAACACTGTAGCTAGCACCTTCACACTGTAGCTAACACCTAACACTGTAGCTAGCACCTTCACACTGCTGCTAACACCTAACACTGTAGCTAGCACCTTCACACTGCTGCTAACACCTAACACTGTAGCTAACACATAACACTGTAGCTAACACCTAATACTGTAGCTAGCACCTTCACACTGTAGCTAACACCTAACACTGTAGCTAGCACCTTCACACTGTAGCTAACACCTAACACTGTAGCTAGCACATTCACACTGCTGCTAACACCTAACACTGTAGCTAACACCTAACACTGTAGCTAGCACCTAACACTGTAGCTAACACCTAACACTGTAGCTAACACCTAACACTGTAGCTAGCACCTAACACTGCCGCTAACACCTAACACTGTAGCTAGCACCTTCACACTGCTGCTAACACCTAACACTGTAGCTAACACCTAACACTGTAGCTAACACCTAACACTGTAGCTAACACCTAACACTGTAGCTAGCACCTAACACTGCCGCTAACACCTAACACTGTAGCTAGCACCTAACACTGCCGCTAACACCTAACACTGTAGCTAGCACCTTCACACTGCTGCTAACACCTAACACTGTAGCTAACACCTAACACTGTAGCTAGCACCTTCACACTGCCGCTAACACCTAACACTGTAGCTAGCACCTTCACACTGCCGCTAACACCTAACACTGTAGCTAACACCTAACACTGTAGCTAACACCTAACACTGTAGCTAACACCTAACACTGTAGCTAGCACCTAACACTGCCGCTAACACCTAACACTGTAGCTAGCACCTTCACACTGCTGCTAACACCTAACACTGTAGCTAACACCTAACACTGTAGCTAGCACCTTCACACTGCCGCTAACACCTAACACTGTAGCTAGCACCTTCACACTGCTGCTAACACCTAACACTGTAGCTAACACGTAACACTGTAGCTAGCACCTTCACACTGCCGCTAACACCTAACACTGTAGCTAGCACCTTCACACTGCCGCTAACACCTAACACTGTAGCTAACACCTAACACTGTAGCTAGCACCTAACACTGTAGCTAACACCTAACACTGTAGCTAACACCTAACACTGTAGCTAGCACCTAACACTGCCGCTAACACCTAACACTGTAGCTAGCACCTTCACACTGCTGCTAACACCTAACACTGTAGCTAACACCTAACACTGTAGCTAGCACCTAACACTGTAGCTAGCACCTAACACTGTAGCTAACACCTAACACTGCTGCTAACACCTAATACTGTAGCTAGCACCTAACACTGCTGCTAACACCTAATACTGTAGCTAGCACCTTCACACTGCTGCTAACACCTAACACTGTAGCTAGCACCTTCACACTGTAGCTAACACCTAACACTGTAGCTAGCACCTTCACACTGCTGCTAACACCTAACACTGTAGCTAGCACCTTCACACTGCTGCTAACACCTAACACTGTAGCTAACACATAACACTGTAGCTAACACCTAATACTGTAGCTAGCACCTTCACACTGTAGCTAACACCTAACACTGTAGCTAGCACCTTCACACTGTAGCTAACACCTAACACTGTAGCTAGCACATTCACACTGCTGCTAACACCTAACACTGTAGCTAACACCTAACACTGTAGCTAGCACCTAACACTGTAGCTAACACCTAACACTGTAGCTAACACCTAACACTGTAGCTAGCACCTAACACTGCCGCTAACACCTAACACTGTAGCTAGCACCTTCACACTGCTGCTAACACCTAACACTGTAGCTAACACCTAACACTGTAGCTAACACCTAACACTGTAGCTAACACCTAACACTGTAGCTAGCACCTAACACTGCCGCTAACACCTAACACTGTAGCTAGCACCTAACACTGCCGCTAACACCTAACACTGTAGCTAGCACCTTCACACTGCTGCTAACACCTAACACTGTAGCTAACACCTAACACTGTAGCTAGCACCTTCACACTGCCGCTAACACCTAACACTGTAGCTAGCACCTTCACACTGCCGCTAACACCTAACACTGTAGCTAACACCTAACACTGTAGCTAACACCTAACACTGTAGCTAACACCTAACACTGTAGCTAGCACCTAACACTGCCGCTAACACCTAACACTGTAGCTAGCACCTTCACACTGCTGCTAACACCTAACACTGTAGCTAACACCTAACACTGTAGCTAGCACCTTCACACTGCCGCTAACACCTAACACTGTAGCTAGCACCTTCACACTGCTGCTAACACCTAACACTGTAGCTAACACGTAACACTGTAGCTAGCACCTTCACACTGCCGCTAACACCTAACACTGTAGCTAGCACCTTCACACTGCCGCTAACACCTAACACTGTAGCTAACACCTAACACTGTAGCTAGCACCTAACACTGTAGCTAACACCTAACACTGTAGCTAACACCTAACACTGTAGCTAGCACCTAACACTGCCGCTAACACCTAACACTGTAGCTAGCACCTTCACACTGCTGCTAACACCTAACACTGTAGCTAACACCTAACACTGTAGCTAGCACCTAACACTGTAGCTAACACCTAACACTGTAGCTAGCACCTAACACTGTAGCTAACACCTAACACTGTAGCTAACACCTAACACTGTAGCTAGCACCTAACACTGCCGCTAACACCTAACACTGTAGCTAACACCTAACACTGTAGCTAACACCTAACACTGTAGCTAACACCTAACACTGTAGCTAACACCTAACACTGTAGCTAGCACCTTCACACTGCCGCTAACACCTAACACTGTAGCTAGCACCTTCACACTGCCACCTAACAACACCTAACACTGTAGCTAACACCTAACACTGTAGCTAACACACCTAACACTGTAGCTAACACCTAACACTGTAGCTAGCACCTAACACTGTAGCTAACACCTAACACTGTAGCTAGCTAGCACCTAACACTGCCGCTAACACCTAACACTGTAGCTAGCACCTTCACACTGCACCTAACACTGTAGCTAACACTGTAGCTAACACCTAACACTGTAGCTAACACCTAACACTGTAGCTAACACCTAACACTGTAGCTAGCACCTAACACTGTAGCTAACACCTAACACTGTAGCTAGCACCTAACACTGTAGCTAACACCTAACACTGTAGCTAACACCTAACACTGTAGCTAGCACCTAACACTGCCGCTAACACCTAACACTGTAGCTAGCACCTTCACACTGCTGCTAACACCTAACACTGTAGCTAACACCTAACACTGTAGCTAACACCTAACACTGTAGCTAACACCTAACACTGTAGCTAGCACCTAACACTGCCGCTAACACCTAACACTGTAGCTAACACCTAACACTGTAGCTAACACCTAACACTGTAGCTAACACCTAACACTGTAGCTAACACCTAACACTGTAGCTAGCACCTTCACACTGCCGCTAACACCTAACACTGTAGCTAGCACCTTCACACTGCCGCTAACACCTAACACTGTAGCTAACACCTAACACTGTAGCTAACACCTAACACTGTAGCTAACACCTAACACTGTAGCTAACACCTAACACTGTAGCTAACACCTAACACTGTAGCTAACACCTAACACTGTAGCTAGCACCTAACACTGCCGCTAACACCTAACACTGTAGCTAGCACCTTCACACTGCTGCTAACACCTAACACTGTAGCTAACACCTAACACTGTAGCTAACACCTAACACTGTAGCTAACACCTAACACTGTAGCTAGCACCTAACACTGTAGCTAACACCTAACACTGTAGCTAGCACCTAACACTGTAGCTAACACCTAACACTGTAGCTAACACCTAACACTGTAGCTAACACCTAACACTGTAGCTAGCACCTAACACTGTAGCTAACACCTAACACTGTAGCTAACACCTAACACTGTAGCTAACACCTAACACTGTAGCTACACCTAACACTGTAGCTAACACCTAACACTGTAGCTAGCACCTTCAACACACCTAACACTGTAGCTAACACCTAACACTGCCGCTAACACCTAACACTGTAGCTAGCACCTTCACACTGCTGCTAACACCTAACACTGTAGCTAACACCTAACACTGTAGCTAGCACCTTCACACTGCTGCTAACACCTAACACTGTAGCTAACACCTAACACTGTAGCTAACACCTAACACTGTAGCTAACACCTAACACTGTAGCTAGCACCTAACACTGCCGCTAACACCTAACACTGTAGCTAGCACCTTCACACTGCTGCTAACACCTAACACTGTAGCTAGCACCTAACACTGTAGCTAACACCTAACACTGTAGCTAGCACCTAACACTGTAGCTAGCACCTTCACACTGCCGCTAACACCTAACACTGTAGCTAACACCTAACACTGTAGCTAACACCTAACACTGTAGCTAACACCTAACACTGTAGCTAACACCTAACACTGTACCACCTAACACTGTAGCTAGCACCTAACACTGCCGCTAACACCTAACACTGTAGCTAGCACCTTCACACTGCTGCTAACACTGTAGCTAACACCTAACACTGTAGCTAACACCTAACACTGTAGCTACACCTAACACTGCCGCTAACACCTAACACTGTAGCTAGCACCTTCACACACTGCCACCTAACACTGCTAACACCTAACACTGTAGCTAACACCTAACACTGTAGCTAACACCTAACACTGTAGCTAGCACCTAACACTGTAGCTAGCACCTTCACACTGCCGCTAACACCTAACACTGTAGCTAGCACCTTCACACTGCCGCTAACACCTAACACTGTAGCTAACACCTAACACTGTAGCTAGCACCTAACACTGTAGCTAGCACCTTCACACTGCCGCTAACACCTAACACTGTAGCTAACACCTAACACTGTAGCTAGCACCTAACACTGTAGCTAGCACCTTCACACTGCCGCTAACACCTAACACTGTAGCTAGTATCAGTACACTGTAGCTAACATCAGTACACTGTAGCTAGCATCAGTACACTGTAGCTAACATCAGTACAATGTAGCTAACATCAGTACACTGTAGCTGGCATCAGTACACTGTATCTAGCATCAGTACACTGTAGCTAACATCAGTACACTGTAGCTAACATCAGTACACTGTAGCTAACACCTAACACTGTAGCTGGCATCAGTACACTGTAGCTAACATCAGTACACTGTAGTTAGCATCAGTACACTGTAGCAAACATCAGTACACTGTAGCTAACATCAGTACACTGTAGCTAGCATCAGTACACTGTAGCTAACATCAGTACACTGTAGCTAATATCAGTACACTGTAGCTAACACCTGTAAACTGTGACTAAAACCTAACATTGTAGCTAACACCTGTAAACTGTAGCAAACACCTGTACATGGTGGCTAACACCTAACACTGTAGCTACCACCTGTACACGGTGGCTAACACCTAACACTGTAGCTAACACCTGTACAGTGTAGCTAACTCCTAACACTGTAGCTAACACCTAACACTGTAGTTAACAATTAATACTGTAGCTAACACCTGTACACTGTAGCTAACACCTTCAACTGTAGCTAACACCTAACACTGTTGCTAACACCTGTACACTGTAGCTAACACCAAACAACGTAGCTAACACCTGTAAACTGTAGCAAACACCTGTACACTGTGGCTAACTCCTAACAACGTAGCTAACACCTGTAAACTGTAGCTAACACCTAACACTGTAGCTAACACCTAACAATGTAGCTAACTCCTGTACACTGTAGCTAACACCTAACGCTGTAGCTAACACCTAACACTGTAGCTAACACCTAACAATGTAGCTACTGTATACTGTAGCTAACACCTGTAAACTGAAGCTAACACCTAACACTGTAGCTAACAATGAACATACTCTGCTGCTCTTCAAAAGACTGACAGACAGACAGACAGACAGACAGACAGACAGACAGACAGACAGACAGACAGACAGACAGACAGACAGACAGACAGACAGACAGACAGACAGACAGACAGACAGACAGACAGACAGACAGACAGACAGACAGACAGACAGACAGACAGACAGACAGACAGACAGACAGACAGACATGTGTGTTACCTGTTATACTGTGGTAGTGTGTGTTACCTGTTATACTGTGGTAGTGTGTGTTACCTGTTATACTGTGGTAGTGTGTTACCTGTTATACTGTGGTAGTGTGTGTTACCTGTTATACTGTGGTAGTGTGTGTTACCTGTTATACTGTGGTAGTGTGTGTTACCTGTTATACTGTGGTAGTGTGTGTTACCTGTTATACTGTGGTAGTGTGTTACCTGTTATACTATAGACTGTGTTACCTGTTATACTGTGGTAGTGTGTGTTACCTGTTATACTGTGGTAGTGTGTTACCTGTTATACTGTGGTAGTGTGTTACCTGTTATACTGTGGTAGTGTGTTACCTGTTATACTATAGACTGTGTTACCTGTTATACTATAGACTGTGGTAGTGTGTTACCTGTTATACTATAGTCTGTGTTACCTGTTATACTGTGGTAGTGTGTTACCTGTTATACTATAGACTGTGTTACCTGTTATACTATAGACTGTGTTACCTGTTATACTGTGGTACTGTGTTACCTGTTATACTGTGGTAGTGTGTTACCTGTTATACTATAGACTGTGGTAGTGTGTTACCTGTTATACTATAGACTGTGTTACCTGTTATACTATAGATTGTGGTAGTGTGTTACCTGTTATACTATAGACTGTGTTACCTGTTATACTATAGACTGTGTTACCTGTTATACTATAGACTGTGGTAGTGTGTTACCTGTTATACTATAGACTGTGTTACCTGTTATACTGTGGTAGTGTGTTACCTGTTATACTATAGACTGTGTTACCTGTTATACTGTGGTACTGTGTTACCTGTTATACTGTGGTAGTGTGTTACCTGTTGTACTCTAGACTGTGTTACCTGTTATACTATAGACTGTGGTAGTGTGTTACCTGTTATACTATAGACTGTGTTACCTGTTATACTATAGACTGTGGTAGTGTGTTACCTGTTATACTATAGACTGTGTTACCTGTTATACTATAGACTGTGTTACCTGTTATACTATAGACTGTGTTACCTGTTATACTATAGACTGTGTTACCTGTTATACTATAGACTGTGTTACCTGTTATATTGTGGTAGTGTGTTACCTGTTATACTATAGACTGTGTTACCTGTTATACTGTGGTAGTGTGGGTTACCTGTTATACTATAGACTGTGTTACCTGTTATACTACAGACTGTGTTACCTGTTATACTATAGACTGTGTTACCTGTTATACTATAGACTGTGTTACCTGTTATACTGTGGTAGTGTGTGTTACCTGTTATACTATAGACTGTGTTACCTGTTATACTATAGACTGTGTTACCTGTTATACTATAGACTGTGTTACCTGTTATATTGTGGTAGTGTGTTACCTGTTATACTATAGACTGTGTTACCTGTTATACTATAGACTGTGTTACCTGTTATACTATAGACTGTGTTACCTGTTATATTGTGGTAGTGTGTTACCTGTTATACTATAGACTGTGTTACCTGTTATATTGTGGTACTGTGTTACCTGTTATACTGTGGTAGTGTGTTACCTGTTATACTATAGACTGTGTTACCTGTTATATTGTGGTAGTGTGTTACCTGTTATACTATAGACTGTGTTACCTGTTATACTGTGGTACTGTGTTACCTGTTATACTGTGGTAGTGTGTTACCTGTTATACTATAGACTGTGTTACCTGTTATATTGTGGTAGTGTGTTACCTGTTATACTATAGACTGTGTTACCTGTTATACTATAGACTGTGTTACCTGTTATACTATAGACTGTGGTAGTGTGTTACCTGTTATATTGTGGTAGTGTGTTACCTGTTATACTATAGACTGTGGTAGTGTGTTACCTGTTATATTGTGGTAGTGTGTTACCTGTTATACTATAGACTGTGTTACCTGTTATACTATAGACTGTGTTACCTGTTATACTATAGACTGTGTTACCTGTTATACTATAGACTGTGTTACCTGTTATACTATAGACTGTGTTACCTGTTATACTATAGACTGTGTTACCTGTTATACTATAGACTGTGTTACCTGTTATACTATAGACTGTGTTACCTGTTATACTATAGACTGTGTCTTCCATCAATGTATTTGTATGCATCATTTCCAATCCCCCAGAAAAAAAAATCTAAATATATAAATATAGAAATATATACACTACCATTTAAAAGTTTCGGGTCACTTAGAAATGTCCTTGTTTTTGAAAGAACAGCATTGTTTTTGTCCATTAATATAACACCAAATTAATCAGAAATACAGTGTAGACATTTTTAATGTTGTAAATGACTATTCCCGCTGGAGTCCCATTATCAGTAACCATCACTCCTGTGTTAAAAGGCTAATTGATCATTAGAAAACTCTTTCGCAATTATTAGCACAGCTGAAAACTTTCGTCCTGATTAAAGAAGCAATAAAACTGTCGTTCTTTAGACTAGTTGAGTATCTGGAGCATCAGCATTTGTGGGTTTGAATACAGGCTCAAAATGGTCAGAAACAAAGGACATTCTTCTGAAACTCATCAGTCTATTCTTGTTCTGAGAAATTAAGGCTATTCCGTTCAAGAAATTGCCAAGAAACTGAAGATCTGGTACAACACTGCGTGCTACTCCCTTCACAGAACAGCGCAAATTGGCTCTAAGCAGTATGGAAAGAGGAGTGGGAGGCCCCGGTGCATAAGTACATTGGAGTGTCTAGTTTGAGAAACAGACACCTCACAAGTCCTCAACTGGCAGCTTCATTAAATAGTACCCGCAAAACACCGGTCTCAACAGCAACAACGAAGAGGCAACTCCGGGATGCTGGCCTTCTAGGCAGAGTTGCAAAGAAAAAGCCATATCTCAGACTGGCCACTAAAATGAAAAGATTAAGTTGGGCAAAATAACATAGACACTGGACAGAGGACCTCTACCTGTGTCTACAGTACCTCCCCACTAAAACACCTGTCACATCTGCTCCTGCCACACACCCTGGTGGACATCCGGTGTCTCCTTGACCTGCAGCCTCCAGTACACTCTCTCTCTCACCCTCCCTTTCTGTTTGTGTGTGATTGTGTGGTTGGAGACAGGTGTGCTGGAGCCAGAGCGGCTCCTCACCAGCTGCAACCCGTTCCATAATCAAGACCTCTACAAATACTCAGTCCTGTCACTTCCACTCTGCCGGATCTTAAGTAATCTCCGTTCATTTTGCCACTCTGACTCTGGTTCCTGTCTCCTGTTCCACATCTCACCACCCTGCTACTCTGTTCTGGATTCCACACACTCCCTTGGATTCCCCTCCGGACTTGTTTACCCTGTCCCAACCCAGTTCACTCCAACCTCAGCCTCAATATCTGGTTTCCAACAACTCATCTGAGCTTCCCTGGATCTGCACTTCATCTCTCCCTGTGTTACAAGAAATATCTTGGTTCATACATCCCTGTTTCCTGGTCTGGGTCTGCTCTTGGGTTCCCCTGTGCTGCTCCGCATAACAAGACCAGTCTCACTGGTAGGGGGCGAGTACTCTGGTGGGCAGATCTCTTTCCTTCTCGCCTGTCACGACTTCCTCCGAAGTCGGTCCCTCTCCTTGTTCAGGCGACGTTCGGCGGTCGACGCCACCGGTCTTCTAGCCATCGCCGATCCACCTTTCATTTTCCATTTGTTTTGTCTTGTCTTCCCACACACCTGGTTTCAATCCCATTAATTACATGTTGTGTATTTATTTTTAACTCTCTGTTCCCCCCATGTCCTTGTCTGGTATTGGTGATTGTAAGAGTTTGTGCGCGTTATGTCTGGCGTGCGAAGGGTTTCATCACATTGGATTTATTGTTTTTGTTCACTGTGATTTTTATTATTAAACTGCACAGTTGTAACACTTTGCTCTCCTGCGCCTAACTTCTCTGCCGCCAGTACGCACACATTACATCGCTATTCTCTCTTGCTGTGGGGGAACCAGTCAAAATCTCTCTGGGTACTCATTGACTCTTGGGCCAATGAGTGTTTTATGGACACTAACCTTGGTGTCAGAGCTGGTCACCCCCACTCAGCCATGCATATAGATGTTAGATCACTGGACGGGTGCTCTATAGGCAGGGTCACCTACAATACCACTCCCATCAAACTGCGAGTGTCAGGGAACCACAGCGAGGCCATACTTATTGCTTATTAAATTTCCTCAGGTGCCACTTTCTTCATTTGCATCAACGGGATCGATCTTCTCTCGGGCTGCAGGGTGTATCCGTCCTTCTTCCTCCCCTGCCGGCACAGGGTACTTCTTTGTGAAGAAGAGGGACAAAACCCTGCATTGACGGGGCCTCAATGACATCATTGTTAAGAACCGCTACACTCTACCACTCATCATCACAGCCTTCGAGCCGCGACAGGGGTCCATCATTTTCTCCAAGTTGGGGCAGTTATGGGAAAGGGGGCGGCAGGTAACCTAGTGGTTAGAGCGTTTGGCCAATAACCGAAAGGTTTCTAGATCGAATCCCCCGAGCCGACAAGGTAAAAATCTGTTGTTCTGCCCCTGAACAAGGAAGTTAACCCAGTCTTCCTAGGCTGTCATTGTAAATAAGAATTTTTCTTAACTTCTAGCATTAGCAGGCAACATTTTCACAAAAACCAGCAAAAACATTCAATAAATCATTTACCTTTGAAGAAATCTTAAATGTAACTTCAGATGTTTTCAATGAGGAGACTCTCAGTTAGATAGCAAATGTTCAGTTTTCCTGAAAGATTAGTTGTGCAGGAGAAATCGGTCCGTTTTCTGCGTCATGTTTGGCTACCAAAAAAAAAACGAAAATTCATTCATCCAAACGGCAAACTTTCTTCCACATTAACTCCATAATATCGACTGAAACATGGTAAACGTTGTTTAGCATCAATCCTCAAGGTGTTTTTCACATATCTCTTCATGATATATCATTCCTGGAAGTCTCCTCTCTGTCTCAATCACATGGAAGAATGCGAGCAGCTTGGAGATTACGCAACAATTTCAACAAAGGACACTGGGCGGACCCCTGGTAAATGTAGTCTCTTATGGCCAATCTTCCAATGATATGCCTACAAATAAGTCACAATGCTGCAGACAACTTGGAGAAACAGTAGAAAGGGCAGGCTAATTCGTGGCGCTTTCACAGCCATATAAGGAGACAATGGAAAACAGAGCCTCAAAAATCCTGCTCATTTCCTGTTTGAGGTTGCATCTTGGTTTCGCCTGTAAGATCAGTTCTGGGGCACCCACAGATAATATCTTTGCAGTTTTGAAAACGTCAGAGTGTTTTCTTTCCAAAGCTGGCAATTATATGCATAGTCGAGCATCTTTTTGTGACAAAATATTGCTCTTAAAACGGGCACGTTTTTTATCCAATAATGAAATAACGCCCCTCTAGCTTCAACTGGTTAACTGACTTGCCTTGTTAAATAAAAAATGATTTAAAAAGGGGGCGAGTGGAAGACAGCCTTCAACACTACAAATGTCTGGTTGTGCCATTTGGTCTGACCAACGCTCTAGCTGTGTTCCAGGCCCTGGTTAACGACGTTCTCCACGACATGTGTTTGTCTACCTCGATGACATCCTCGTCTTCTCCCGCTCAGCCCAAGAACACATGCTCCAGCGTCTCCTGGAGAACCAGCTTTTTGTGAAAGGGAAAAAGCGCGAATTCCTTGGCTACATCATTGCTTCGTGTTAATGTGCAGATTGATTCCGGAAAGGTAAGAGCGGTGCTGGATTGGTTCCAACCTACATCCAGAGTGCAGCTGCAGCCCTTCCTGGGATTTGTCAATTACTATCACCACTATATCCAGAGTTATCCTGGCTTCCCCCCTTTTTGCACTCATCTCTCCCAAGGTTCCGTTCTCGTGGTCACCAGCTGCTAACGGGGCATTCCTGGACCTCAAGCACCGCTTCACCACAACTTCCATATTATCCTGAACCGTCCCGTCAGTTCGTTGTGGAGGCCGACGCTTCGGATGTCGGAGTGGGGTCTTTCCTGTCCTGGACCTTAAAACTTGTTGGGGATAGGGGGCAGTATTTTCACTTTGGATGAATTGCGTGCCCATAGTGAACTGCATCCTACTCTGTCCTAGATTGCTAATATATGCATATTATTATTACTATTGGATAGAAAACACTCTAAAGTTTATGAAACTCTTTGAATAATGTCTGTGAGTATAACAGAACTCATAGGGCAGGCAATCTTCCAAACAGGAAGTGAAATTCTGAATGCGTGTTTAATTTTAAGTCATCGCCTCTTCCCTTCCAAATAAGATATGGATCTGTTAGCACTTCCTACGCCTTCCACTGGATGTCCTCATTCAGTAGAACGTCTGGTGTGAACTTTGTCCGAATGGGAGGGGAATGAGTCTCTGTCCTGGCAGAATGCAATTTCCCTGTGGCGCATTTCTCTGTGGGTGCCACCATCGTTCCATTTGGCTTCAAATGAAAACGTATGATCTGGTTGGAACGTTATTGGATATATATGAAAATAACATCCTGAAGATTGATACTCTACCTAGTTTGACCAGTTTATTCGACCTGGAATATATATTTTTGATGTTTTCATCTGAGTTCTCCTGGACCAGCGTCAGCTTTTGGGCACGTGAGCTGAAAGTGCTAGCAAATGCAGCTAATTTGACACTAGTATTGGACATTATGGAACAAAACAACGATTTATTGTGGAACAAGGACTCCTTGCACTGCATTCTGATGAAAGATCATCAAAGGTAAGGGAATATTAATGATGTAATTTCGTATTTCTGTTGACTCCAACATGGCGGAGAAATATATTTACGTTTTGAGCGCCGTCTCAGATTATTGCATGGTAGGCTTTTTTCGTAACGTTTAAAAAAAAATCGGCATAGAAAAGGGAATTTAAAAACATAACAGGTTTATATTAATAACGTACAGTGGGGTTCAAATTATTGACACCCTTGATAAAGAGCAAAAATGACTTCTAAATATGACTTCTAAATATAACTGTAAAATATAACTTGTAAAAATATAACTTGTAGAAATATAACTTCTAAATATAACTTATAAATATAACTTATAAATATAACTTATAAATATAACTTCTAAATATAACTTCTAAAATAAAACTTCTAAATATAACTTCTAAAATATAACTTCTAAATATAACTTGAAAATTTAACTTCTAAAATATAACTTCTAAAATATAACTTGTAAATATAACTTCTAAAATATTTTTTTTGAACCCTACCTTTTTTTTATTAAAAAAAGATCTCTTTCTCTGAGAAATTGTATTAGCATACAATATTTGTATTATTTAAACATTCAAGGTTTCTCATCTGAGTGCATATATTTAGTTTAATATGGTGTCTATGTGCAAGTCTGAGAAACCTGTGTGCATGGATGAGTCAGTCTGTGTGTCTGACTACAATAGAGATGGATTTGGGGGGTCTGTCACACTAATCACAGTCACCTTCAATGATGCACTACCTGCAGCCAACCAGCCAGTCAGTAAAACAACCAGCCAACCAGCCGATCAGTCAAACAACCAGCCGGCCCGTCAGTCAGTCAGCCAGTCAAATAGACATCCAGCCAGTCAGTCAGCCAGTCAGTCAAACAGCCAACCATTTAGCCAGTCATTCAAACAGTCAACCAGTCAGTCAGTCAGTCAGTCAAACAGCTAACCAATCAGTCAATCTGTCAGTCAAACCGCGAACCAGCCAGGCAGAAAAACACATACCTCTACATTTCTAGCCAGCCAGCCACCCACAGACCCACAGAGAGAGAGAGAGAGGTGACATGGGTTGTCCATTTACCTGTCAGCTCTCCTCTCCCCCTCAGGCTTTCATCCTTTCACACTGCCCAGCCATCCATGCAGCCGCCTGCTCCCCACCTCCCCTGGTCCCCACCTCCCCTGCTCCCCACCTCCCCTGGTCCCCACCTCCCCTGGTCCCCACCTCCCCTGCTCCCCACCTCCCCTGGTCCCCACCTCCCCTGCTCCCCACCTCCCCTGGTCCCCACCTCCCCTGGTCCCCACCTCCCCTGCTCCCCACCTCCCCTGGTCCCCACCTCCCCTGCTCCCCACCTCCCCTGGTCCCCACCTCCCCTGCTCCCCACCTCCCCTGCTCCCCACCTCCCCTGGTCCCCACCTCCCCTGCTCCCCACCTCCCCTGGTCCCCACCTCCCCTGCTCCCCACCTCCCCTGCTCCCCACCTCCCCTGCTCCCCACCTCCCCAGGTCCCCACCTCCCCAGGTCCCCACCTCCCCTGCTCCCCACCTCCCCTGCTCCCCACCTCCCCTGCTCCCCACCTCCCCTGCCAAGTCAAGCCCAGTCCATGATGAACCTGTTGCTTCAGACTATTACAGAAGAAGTGAAGTGTGAATGTCGAGAGACAGAGAAAGAGAGATACTACCTTGTCTCCAGACCTCCGGGCCTGTTTTCTCCTCATCCTGTTTTCCAGAGTCCAGCCCCAGGCCCTCCTTCACTACATTTCTATCCCTATACAGCTGCTAAAACAACAGCTGGTATAGATACAGCTGGTATAGAGACAGCTGGTATAGATACAGCTGGTATAACTACAGCTGGTATAGATACAGCTGGTATAGATACAGCTGCTAAAACAACAGCTGGTATAGATACAGCTGGTATAGAGACAGCTGGTATAGATACAGCTGGTATAACTACAGCTGGTATAGATACAGCTGGTATAGATACAGCTGCTAAAACAACAGCTGGTATAGATACAGCTGGTATAGAGACAGCTGGTATAAATACAGCTGGTATAACTACAGCTGGTATAGATACAGCTGGTATAACTACAGCTGGTATAGATACAGCTGGTATAGATACAGCTGGTATAGAGACAGCTGGTATAGATACAGCTGGTATAGATACAGCTGGTATAGATACAGCTGCTAAAACAACAGCTGGTATAGATACAGCTGCTAAAACAACAGCTGGTATAGATACAGCTGGTATAGAGACAGCTGGTATAAATACAGCTGGTATAACTACAGCTGGTATAGATACAGCTGATATAGATACAGCTGGTATAGATACAGCTGGTATAACTACAGCTGGTATAGAAAGAGCTGGTATAACTACAGCTGGTATAGATACAGCTAGTATATAGACAGCTGGTATAACTACAGCTGGTATAGATACAGCTGGTATAGATACAGCTGGTATAGATACAGCTGGTATAACTACAGCTTGTATAGATACAGCTGGTATAGATACAGCTCGTATAGATACAGCTGGTATAGATACAGCTGGTATAAATACAGCTGGTATAACTACAGCTGGTATAGATACAGCTGATATAGATACAGCTGGTATAGATACAGCTGGTATAGAAAGAGCTGGTATAACTACAGCTGGTATAGATACAGCTGGTATAGATACAGCTGGTATAGAGACAGCTGGTATAGATACAGCTGGTATAGATACAGCTGGTATAGATACAGCTGGTATAGATACAGCTGCTAAAACAACAGCTGGTATAGATACAGCTGCTAAAACAACAGCTGGTATAGATACAGCTGGTATAGAGACAGCTGGTATAAATACAGCTGGTATAACTACAGCTGGTATAGATACAGCTGATATAGATACAGCTGGTATAGATACAGCTGGTATAACTACAGCTGGTATAGAAAGAGCTGGTATAACTACAGCTGGTATAGATACAGCTAGTATATAGACAGCTGGTATAACTACAGCTGGTATAGATACAGCTGGTATAGATACAGCTGGTATAGATACAGCTGGTATAACTACAGCTTGTATAGATAATAGATACAGCTGGTATAGATACAGCTCGTATAGATACAGCTGGTATAGATACAGCTGGTATAACTACAGCTTGTATAGATACAGCTGGTATAGATACAGCTCGTATAGATACAGCTGGTATAACTACAGCTGGTATAGAAAGAGCTGGTATAACTACAGCTGGTATAGATACAGCTGGTATAGATACAGCTGGTATAGATACAGCTGGTATAACTACAGCTTGTATAGATACAGCTGGTATAGATACAGCTCGTATAGATACAGCTGGTATAACTACAGCTGGTATAGATACAGCTGGTATAGATGTGTAAATGAGTAGACTTGTTTATAATAATGCTAAATAACAACTTTCAGGCGACAACTGTCTCTCTTTTCTCTTTCTATATTCAGTTGTCAAAGATAAGCTCCATGAGCAGCCTAGTCACGTAGCTACAGTAGGTGTTGTTTGTATACTGAAAACAGCCAAACAGCCCTCATTCCTCCCAGAGCAATCAGACAGTCAATCAGACAGTGTACCACAAGCATCCACAGGTCGATTTTCTGCCCGTGGTGAAATTGCTGTCAACAGTTTACCCCTCTTGTGTGTGTGTGTGTGTGTGTGTGTGTGTGTGTGTGTGTGTGTGTGTGTGTGTGTGTGTGTGTGTGTGTGTGTGTGTGTGTGTGTGTGTGTGTGTGTGTGTGTGTGTGTGTGTGTGTGTGTGTGTGTGTGTGTCTCTCCAGCAGGTGGCTCTGACTACATCCCCCTGACCACTGAACTGCCTGTGGAGTTGGATGCCTCACTGCATCCACACCCAGACCATTTACTTCCTCAATGGACCACAGAAAAACAGTTTTTTATTGTCTTTATCCCTCTCTCTCTCTCATCCCTCTCTCTCTCTCTACATCCCTCTCTCTCTCTCTACATCCCTCTTTCTCTCTCTCTCTCTCCATCCCTCTCTCTCTCTCTACATCCCTCTCTCTCTCTCTCTCTCTCTCTACATCCCTCTCTCTCTCTCTCTCTCTCTCTCTCTCTCTCTCCCTCCCTCTCTCTCTCTCTCTCCATCCATCCATCCATCCCTCTCTCTCTCTCTCTCTCTCTCTCTCTCTCTCTCTCTCTCTCTCTCTCTCTCTCTCTCCATCCCTCTCTCTCTCTCCATCCCTCTCTCTCTCTCTCTCTCCATCCCTCTCTCTCCATCCTTCTCTCTCTCCATCCCTCTCTCTCTCCCCCTCTCTCCATCCCTCTCCATCCCTCTCTCCATCCCTCTCTCTTTCTCTCTCTCTCTCTCTCTCTCTCTCTCTCTCTCTCTCTCTCTCTCTCTCCATCCCTCTCTCTCTCTACATCCCTCTCTCTCTCTCTCCATCCCTCTCTCTCCATCCTTCTCTCTCTCCATCCCTCTCTCTCTCCCCTCTCTCCATCCCTCTCCATCCCTCTCTCCATCCCTCTCTCTCTCTCTCTCTCTCTCTCTCTCTCTCTCTCTCTCTCTCTCTCTCTCTCTCTCTCTCCATCTCTCTCTCTCTCTCCATCCCTCTCTCTCCATCCCTCTCTCTCTCTCCATCCCTCTCTCATTCTCCATCCCTCTCTCCATCCCTCTCTCTCTCTCTCTCTCCATCCCTCTCTCTCTCCATCCCTCTCTCATTCTCCATCCCTCTCTCTCTCTCCATCCCTCTCTCTCTCTCATCCCTGTCTCTCCATCCCTCTCTCTCTCTCTACATCCCCCTCTCTCTCTCTCTCTCTCTCTCTCTCTCTCTCTCTCTCTCTCTCTCTCTCTCTCTCTCTCTCTCTCTCTCTCTCTCTCCATCCCTCTCTCTCTCTCCATCCCTCTCTCTCTCCATCCTTTTCTCTCTCTCCATCCCTCTCTCCATCCCTCTCTCTCATCCATGTCTCTCCATCCCTCTCTCTCTCTACATCCCTCACCCGGATGGCCTAAGAAGTGATGTAAACCTGTTGGCCTGGAAAACAAAGAGACATTTGGTCAATGGCTAGGTCTTTTTCAATGCTGTGTCACCATCTTTATCTGGACAGAAAACTCATTGTTTATCATAACACAAACACACCTTGGACAATGTGATAAGTGGTCCCTCAACACCCCATTTTAAGTAAGGAGAACCATCGCTGGATCCCCCTCTTCTGTCATGGTGGATGAGTCTGGATTCTCCTCTTCTGTCAAGGTGGATGAGTCTGGATCTCTCTCTTCTATCACGGTGGATGAGTCTGGATTATTCTCTTCTGTCACGGTGGATGAGTCTGGATCTCTCTCTTCTATCACGGTGGATGAGTCTGGATTCTCCTCTTCTATCACGGTGGATGAGTCTGGATCCTCCTCTTCTGTCACGGTGGATGAGTCTGGATCCCCCTCTTCTGTCACGGTGGATGAGTCTGGATCTCTCTCTTCTGTCAGGGTGGATGAGTCTGGATCCTCCTCTTCTGTCAGGGTGGATCAGTCTGGATCCCCCTCTTCTGTCAGGGTGGATGAGTCTGGATCCTCCTCTTCTATCATGGTGGATGAGTCTGGATCCCGCTCTTCTATCATGGTGGATGAGTCTGGATCCCCCTCTTCTATCATGGTGGATCAGTCTGGATCCTCCTCTTCTATCAGGGTGGATGAGTCTGGATCCCCCTCTTCTATCATGGTGGATGAGTCTGGATCCCCCTCTTCTATCATGGTGGATCAGTCTGGATGCCCCTCTTCTGTCAGGGTGGATGAGTCTGGATCCCCCTCTTCTATCATGGTGGATGAGTCTGGATTAGCCTCTTCTGTCACGGTGGATGAGTCTAGATCTCTCTCTTCTGTCAGGGTGGATGAGTCTGGATTCTCCTCTTCTGTCAGGGTGGATGAGTCTGGATCCCCCTCTTCTGTCAGGGTGGATGAGTCTGGATTAGCCTCTTCTGTCATGGTGGATGAGTCTAGATCTCTCTCTTCTGTCAGGGTGGATGAGTCTGGATTCTCCTCATCTGTCAGGGTGGATGAGTCTGGATATCTCTCTTCTGTCAGGGTGGATGAGTCTGGATTCTCCTCTTCTGTCAGGGTGGATGAGTCGGGATTCACCTCTTCTGTCAGGGTGGATGAGTCTGGATTCTCCTCTTCTATCATGGTGGATGAGTCTGGATCCTCCTCTTCTATCATGGTGGATGAGTCTGGATCCCCCTCTTCTGTCAGGGTGGATGAGTCTGGATCTCTCTCTTCTGTCAGGGTGGATGAATCTGGATCTCTCTCTTCTGTCAGGGTGGATGAGTCTGGATTCTCCTCTTCTATCATGGTGGATGAGTCTGGATCCTCCTCTTCTGTCAGGGTGGATGAGTCTGGATCTCTCTCTTCTGTCAGGGTGGATGAGTCTGGATTCTCCTCTTCTGTCAGGGTGGATGAGTCTGGATCTCTCTCTTCTGTCACGGTGGATGAGTCTGGATCCTCCTCTTCTGTCACGGTGGATGAGTCTAGATCCTCCTCTTCTGTCACGGTGGATGAGTCTGGATCTCTCTCTTCTGTCAGGGTGGATGAGTCTGGATTCTCCTCTTCTATCATGGTGGATGAGTCTGGATCCTCCTCTTCTGTCACGGTGGATGAGTCTGGATCCTCCTCTTCTGTCACGGTGGATGAGTCTGGATCTCTCTCTTCTATCACGGTGGATGAGTCTGGATCCTCTACTTCTGTCACGGTGGATGAGTCTGGATCCTCTATTTCTGTCACGGTGGATGAGTCTGGATCTCTCTCTTCTGTCACGGTGGATGAGTCTGGATCTCTCTCTTCTGTCACGGTGGATGAGTCTGGATCTCTCTCTTCTATCACGGTGGATGAGTCTGGATTCTCCTCTTCTATCACGGTGGATGAGTCTGGATCTCTCTCTTCTGTCACGGTGGAGGAGGGAACTTTCCCTCTCAGCCTTTCAGTATCCACCATAGGAATGCTTTGTCTAGAGAGAGTGTGGCCCAAAAACTCTAACGTCGAAAGATTGGACATTGAAACAATATTTCTAACATAAATAATGTTTTTTATGTCGTTAAAATGATCCGAAAGACGTGCCAACAGAAAAAGTGTAACTTTAAGAGCTTTTACACTGTACATATCAGATTTACATCTTAATATTGTAAAAAGTATATGATTAAATATGAAACTATTTTTGAAAAGTTAGGAATGTGATTTTAGCCTGGGACCAGTCAGTAACCACCATGCCCACGTGAGCACAGACATTGTGTCGGCGTATTAGAGCGCTTCATTTCCATCCTTGCTGACATTTCTAACTGTAGTAGATGCACTTGTGGAACGAAACCGTTTTTGTGTCTTGTATGGGGAAAACATTGATCCCACAAGCCCTTTGTGAGCTAGCTAGCCAACCTCGGCTAATGTAGCTAACTAGCCAATCAAGGTGTCTAACCAAGCGATATTTAGCTAGCTAATTAACATTAGCCAACTTTTCATGTAGTCAGACTTTTCTAAGTGGTGACATGCTAGCTAATCAACTATCCTTGCCATGGTGCCGACCTAACGTTAGCTAGCAAGTATGACTACATGAATGGTGTGTTAACGTTAACTAGCTAACGGTAGCTAAATATAATTTCCCTGATGGGCTAATGCTAGCTAGCATGTTACCACCTGAAAAAGTATGACTACACAAACCGGGAATAAATGTTAACTAGCTGAGGCACCAAAAAAAGCTTGGCACATCTAACCACTGAGATTTTTGCCCATTCTTCAAGGCAAACTGCTCCAACTCCTTCAAGTTGGATGGGTTCCGCTGGTGTACAGCAATCTTTAAGTCATACCACAGATTCTCAATTGGATTGAGGTCTAGGCTTTGACTAGGCCATTCCAAGACATTTAAATGTTTCCCCTTAAACCACTTGAGTGTCGCTTTAGTGCACGCTTAGGGTCATTGCCCTGCTGGAAGGTGAACCTCTGTCCCAGTCTCAAACCTCTGGATGACTGAAAAAGGTTTCCCTCAAGAATTTCCCTGTATTGAGTGCCATCCATCATTCCTTCAATTCTGACCAGTTTCCCAGTTCCTGCCAATGAAGAACATCGCCACAGCATGATGCTGCCACCACCATGCTTCACTGTGGGGATGGTGTTCTCGGGGTGATAAGAGGTGTTGGGTTTGCGCCAGACATAGTGTTTTCCTTGATGGCCAAAACAATCTCAATTTTACTCTCATCTGAGTACCTTCTTCCATATGTTTGGGTAGTCTCACACATTCCTTTTGTTCAAACACCAAACGTGTTTCCTTATTTTTTTATTTTATTTCAGCAATGGATTTTTTTATGGCCACTCTTCCATAAAGCCCAGCTCTGTGGAGTTTACGGTGTGGCGGATGAATCAGAATTAGTTGGGGAACATAGATAGTTAAGATGTTTAATTTGCATAATATGCTTATATGAGATACTTGTCATTAGAATGTATCCTTTTGGACTATAGTGTTGGCAGTTGCACTTTTCCCTCAGCCAGGCCTTAGTCACTTGGGACCCAGAGAGGCGAGAGGTCACGCTTGTCTTTCACATGTTTCCCGTTGCTATGCAGAATATCGGAAAGGGAAGGGGACAGAATGGAACATTGTCTTCATATGTGAATTTGTCTTTACCTATTCCTGAATCATGTGAAGGGATGGTGTGATTAATGGGGAACCAATTACTTGTCTCCACAATGTCTGTGAGCCAATCACTCCCTCCTTTTCCCATTGGGGGGAGGTGTATGGCAGTGTCTGGAAACATTGTATGTTCTCTCTGACTCTTACACTTATCCTGGGATAGTGTATGACCTAGAGTCTCACTCCCCTCAGTGAGCTTGTCCAGGAGAGGGGGTTTACTTGAGATGGGCGTATCTAGAGTTGATATATGGCATTGGATAAGTTGGTGTTTTTTTACTATGAAGTACCAGTTAGGAGGTCACGGTGGTGTGAAAGGCTTATTTATTAACGAGATTAGAACCTCGTCTGAGGGACTGTGAACTCTTGTTGATCCCGGACCAAACTGAACGATAATTTATAGCGAATTGTCAGGATTTGGCCAGGGTTGTTCCGGTTTTTGGTCACTAGATGCCCCCATTGTGCCTTTTGACCTTTTGTTTTCCCTTGATCCCCATTATTATTTGCACCTGTGCCTCGTTTCCCCTGATTGTATTTAAACCCTTTGTTTTCCTCAGTTCTTTGCTCTGTGTTTGTATGTTAGCACCCAGCCCTAGTACTCTGTGAACTCTTGTTGATCCCGGTGGACTCTCTTGTGGAATTCTGTTTTTTGTTCTTGTTTGTTTGTTTTTGAGTATCTTTTGAGGCTTTTTGTGCTTTACCTTCCAC
>NC_060181.1:1706184-1759906 GCF_021184085.1 Oncorhynchus gorbuscha
TATAGCTCCAAATTGATCTGATACTGGTACTCCCTGTATATAGCTCCACATTGATCTGGTACTCCCTGTATATAGCTCCACATTGATCTGGTACTCCCTGTATATAGCTCCACATTGATCCGGTACTGCCTGTATATAGCTCCACATTGAGCTGGTACTGGTACTTCCTGTATATAGCTCCACATTGATCTGGTACTTCCTGTATATAGCTCCACATTGATCTGGTACTGGTACTACCTATATATAGCTCCAAATTGATCTGATACTGGTACTCCCTGTATATAGCTCCACATTGATCTGGTACTACCTGTATATAGCTCCAAATTGATCTGATACTGGTACTCCCTGTATATAGCTCCACATTGATCTGGTACTTCCTGTATACAGCTCCACATTGATCTGGTACTCCCTGTATATAGCTCCACATTGATATGGTACTTGTACTTCCTGTATATAGCTCCACATTGATCTGGTACTACCTGTATATAGTTCCACATTGATCTGGTACTGGTACTCCCTGTATATAGCTCCACATTGATATGGTACTGGTACTTCCTGTATATAGCTCCACATTGACCTGGTACTTCCTGCATATAGCTCCACATGGATCTGTTACTGGTACTCCCTGTATATAGCTCCACATTGATCTGGTACTGGTACTTCCTGTATATAGCTCCACATTGATCTGGTACTTCCTGTATATAGCTCCACATTGATCTGGTACTGGTACTTCCTGTATATAGCTCCAAATTGATCTGATACTGGTATTCCCTGTATATAGCTCCACATTGATCTGGTACTCCCTGTATATAGCTCCACATTGATCTGGTACTCCCTGTATATAGCACCACATTGATATGGTACTGGTACTTCCTGTATATAGCTCCACATTGATCTGGTGCTTCCTGTATACAGCTCCACATTGATCTGGTACTTCCTGCATATAGCTCCACATTGATCTGGTACTGGTACTCCCTGTATATAGCTCCAAATTCATCTGGTACTGGTACTCCCTGTATATAGCTCCACATTGATCTGGTACCGGAACTCCCTGTATATAGCTCCACATTGATCTGGTACTTCCTGTATATAGCTCCACATTGATCTGGTACTTCCTGTATATAGCTCCACATTGATCTGGTACTTCCTGCATATAGCTCCACATTGATCTGGTACTGGTACTCCCTGTATATAGCTCCACATTTATCTGGTACTTCCTGTATATAGCTCCACATTGATCTGGTACTCCCTGTATATAGCTCCACATTGATCTGGTACTTAATGTATATAGCTCCACATTGATCTGGTACTGGTACTTCCTGTATATAGCTCCATATTGATCTGGTACTGGTACTTCCTGTATATAGCTCCACATTGATCTGGTACTCCCTGTATATACCTCCATATTGATCTGGTACTTCCTGTATATAGTTCCACATTGATCTGGTACTTCCTGCATATAGCTCCACATTGATCTAGTACTGGCACTCCCTGTATATCGCTCCACATTGATCTGGTACTCCCTGTATATAGCTCCACATTCATCTGGTACATCCTGTATGTAGCTCCACATTGATCTGGTACTTCCTGTATATAGCTCCACATTGATCTGGTACTTCCTGTATATAGCTCCACATTGTTCTGGTACTCCCTGTATATAGCTCCACATTTATCTGGTACTTCCTGTATATAGCTCCACATTGATCTGGTACTTCCTGTATATAGCTCCACATTGATCTGGTACTGGTACTCCCTGTATATAGCTCCACATTGATCTGGTACTTCCTGTATATAGCTCCACATTGATCTGGTACTTCCTGTATATAGCTCCACATTGATCTGGTACTTCCTGTATATAGCTCCACATTGATCTGGTACTTCCTGTATATAACTCCACATTGATCTGGTACTTCCTGTATATAGCTCCACATTGATCTGGTACTTCCTGTATATAGCTCCACATTGATCTGGTACTGGTACTCCCTGTATATAGCTCCACATTGATATGGTACCGGTACTTCCTGTATAAAGCTCCACATTGATCTGGTACTGGTACTTCCTGTATATAGCTCCACATTGATCTGGTACTTCCTGTATATAGCTCCACATTGATCTGGTACTGATACTTCCTGTATATAGCTCCTCATTGATCTGGTACTGGTACTCCCTGTATATAGCTCCACATTGATCTGGTACTGGTACTTCCTGTATATAGCTCCACATTGATCTGATACTGGTACTCCCTGTATATAGCTCCACATTGATCTGGTACTGGTACTCCCTGTATATAGCTCCACATTGATCTGATACTGGTACTTCCTGTATATAGCTCCACATTGATCTGGTACTTCCTGTATACAGCTCCACATTGATCTGGTGCTCCCTGTATATAGCTCCACATTGATCTGATACTGGTACTTCCTGTATATGGCTCCACATTGATCTGGTACTGGTACTCCCTGTATATAGCTCCACATTGATCTGGTACTTCCTGTATATAGCTCCACATTGATCTGGTACTCCCTGTATATAGCTCCACATTGATTTGGTACTTCCTGTATATAGCTCCACATTGATCTGGTACTTCCTGTATATAGTTCCACATTGATCTGGTACTGGTACTTCCTGTATATAGCTCCACATTGATCTGGTACTCCCTGTATATAGCTCCACATTGATCTGGTACTGGTACTTCCTGTATAAAGCTCCACATTGATCTGGTACTGGTACTTCCTGTATATAGCTCCACATTGATCTGGTACTGGTACTTCCTGTATATAGCTCCTCATTGATCTGGTACTGGTACTCCCTGTATATAGCTCCACATTGATATGGTACTGGTACTTCCTGTATATAGCTCCACATTGATCTGGTACTTCCTGTATATAGCTCCACATTGATCTGGTACTGGTACTTCCTGTATATAGCTCCACATTGATCTGATACTGGTACTTCCTGTATATAGCTCCACATTGATCTGGTACTTCCTGTATATAGCTCCACATTGATATGGTACTGGTACTTCCTGTATATAGCTCCACATTGATCTGGTACTTCCTGTATACAGCTCCACATTGATCTGGTACTTCCTGCATATAGCTCCACATTGATCTAGTACTGGTACTCCCTGTATTTAGCTCCATATTGATCTGGTACTTCCTGTATATAGCTCCACAGTGATCTGGAACTGGTACTCCCTGTATATAGCTCCACATTGATCTGTTACTTCCTGTATATAGCTCCACATTGATCTGGTACTCCCTGTATATAGCTCCACATTGATCTGGTACTTCCTGTATATAGCTCCACATTGTTCTGGTACTCCCTGTATATAGCTCCACATTTATCTGGTACTTCCTGTATATAGCTCCACATTGATCTGGTACTTCCTGTATATAGCTCCACATTGATCTGGTACTGGTACTTCCTGTATATAGCTCCATATTGATCTGGTACTCCCTGTATATAGCTCCACATTGATCTGGTACTGGTACTTCCTGTATATAGCTCCATATTGATCTGGTACTCCCTGTATATAGCTCCACATTGATCTGGTACTTCCTGTATATAGCTCCACATTGATCTAGTACTGGTACTCCCTGTATTTAGCTCCACTTGGATCTGGTACTTCCTGTATATAGCTCCACATTGATCTGGTACTCCCTGTTTATAGCTCCACATTGATCTGGTACTGGTACTCCCTGTATATACCTCCACATTGATCTGGTACTGGTACTCCCTATATATAGCTCCACATTGATCTGGTACTCCCTGTATATAGCTCCACATTGATCTGGTAATTCCTGTATATAGCTCCACATTGATCTGGTACTTCCTGTATATAGCTCCACATTGATCTGGTACTTCCTGTATATAGCTCCACATTGATCTGGTACTGGTACTCCCATTATATAGCTCCACATTGATCTGGTACTTCCTGTATATAGCTCCACATTGATCTGGTACTTCCTGTATATAGCTCCACATTGATCTGGTACTTCCTGTATATAGCTCCACATTGATCTGGTACTTCCTGTATATAACTCCACATTGATCTGGTACATCCTGTATATAGCTCCACATTGATCTGGTACTTCCTTTATATAGCTCCACATTGATCTGGTACTGGTACTCCCTGTATATAGCTCCACATTGATATGGTACCGGTACTTCCTGTATAAAGCTCCACATTGATCTGGTACTGGTACTTCCTGTATATAGCTCCACATTGATCTGGTACTTCCTGTATATAGCTCCACATTGATCTGGTACTGATACTTCCTGTATATAGCTCCTCATTGATCTGGTACTGGTACTCCCTGTATATAGCTCCACATTGATATGGTACTGGTACTTCCTGTATATAGCTCCACATTGATCTGGTACTTCCTGTATATAGCTTCACATTGATCTGGTACTGGTACTTCCTGTATATAGCTCCACATTGATCTGATACTGGTACTCCCTGTATATAGCTCCACATTGATCTGGTACTGGTACTCCCTGTATATAGCTCCACATTGATCTGATACTGGTACTTCCTGTATATAGCTCCACATTGATCTGGTACTTCCTGTATACAGCTCCACATTGATCTGGTGCTCCCTGTATATAGCTCCACATTGATCTGATACTGGTACTTCCTGTATATAGCTCCACATTGATCTGGTACTTCCTGTATATAGCTCCACATTGATCTGGTACTGGTACTCCCTGTATATAGCTCCACATTGATATGGTACCGGTACTTCCTGTATAAAGCTCCACATTGATCTGGTACTGGTACTTCCTGTATATAGCTCCACATTGATCTGGTACTGATACTTCCTGTATATAGCTCCTCATTGATCTGGTACTGGTACTCCCTGTATATAGCTCCACATTGATATGGTACTGGTACTTCCTGTATATAGCTCCACATTGATCTGGTACTTCCTGTATATAGCTTCACATTGATCTGGTACTGGTACTTCCTGTATATAGCTCCACATTGATCTGATACTGGTACTCCCTGTATATAGCTCCACATTGATCTGGTACTGGTACTCCCTGTATATAGCTCCACATTGATCTGATACTGGTACTTCCTGTATATAGCTCCACATTGATCTGGTACTTCCTGTATACAGCTCCACATTGATCTGGTGCTCCCTGTATATAGCTCCACATTGATCTGATACTGGTACTTCCTGTATATAGCTCCACATTGATCTGGTACTTCCTGTATATAGCTCCACATTGATCTGGTACTGGTACTTCCTGTATATAGCTCCAAATTGATCTGATACTGGTACTCCCTGTATATAGCTCCACATTGATCTGGTACTCCCTGTATATAGCTCCACATTGATCTGGTACTCCCTGTATATAGCTCCACATTGATCTGGTACTGGT
Source organism: Oncorhynchus gorbuscha (assembly GCF_021184085.1). NCBI lineage: Eukaryota > Metazoa > Chordata > Actinopteri > Salmoniformes > Salmonidae > Oncorhynchus > Oncorhynchus gorbuscha. The sequence goes on from NC_060181.1 coordinate 1,711,579, forward strand.
ACTCCCTGTATATAGCTCCACATTGATCTGGTACTCCCTGTATATAGCTCCAAATTCATCTGGTACTGGTTCTTCCTGTATATAGCTCCACATTGATCTGGTACTTCCTGTATATAGCTTCACATTGATCCGGTACTGGTTATTCCTGCATATAGCTCCACATTGATCTGGTACTGGTACTTCCTTTATATAGCTCCACATTGATCTTGTACTGGTACTTCCTGTAAAAAGCTCCACATTGATCTGGTACCGGTACTCCCTGTATATAGCTCCACATTGATCTGGTACTTCCTGTATATAGCTCCACATTGATCTGATACTGGTACTCCCTGTATATAGCTCCACATTGATCTGGTACTCCCTGTATATAGCTCCACATTGATCTGGTACTACCTGTATATAGCTCCACATTGATCTGGTACTGGTACTCCCTGTATATAGCTCCACATTGAGCTGGTACTGGTACTTCCTGTATATAGCTCCACATTGATCTGGTACTTCCTGTATATAGCTCCACATTGATCTGGTACTGGTACTTCCTGTATATAGCTCCAAATTGATCTGATACTGGTACTCCCTGTATATAGCTCCACATTGATCTGGTACTCCCTGTATATAGCTCCACATTGATCTGGTACTCCCTGTATATAGCTCCACATTGATCCGGTACTGCCTGTATATAGCTCCACATTGAGCTGGTACTGGTACTTCCTGTATATAGCTCCACATTGATCTGGTACTTCCTGTATATAGCTCCACATTGATCTGGTACTGGTACTACCTGTATATAGCTCCAAATTGATCTGATACTGGTACTCCCTGTATATAGCTCCACATTGATCTGGTACTACCTGTATATAGCTCCAAATTGATCTGATACTGGTACTCCCTGTATATAGCTCCACATTGATCTGGTACTTCCTGTATACAGCTCCACATTGATCTGGTACTCCCTGTATATAGCTCCACATTGATATGGTACTGGTACTTCCTGTATATAGCTCCACATTGATCTGGTACTACCTGTATATAGTTCCACATTGATCTGGTACTGGTACTCCCTGTATATAGCTCCACATTGATATGGTACTGGTACTTCCTGTATATAGCTCCACATTGACCTGGTACTTCCTGTATACAGCTCCACATTGATCTGGTACTTCCTGCATATAGCTCCACATGGATCTGTTACTGGTACTCCCTGTATATAGCTCCACATTGATCTGGTACTGGTACTTCCTGTATATAGCTCCACATTGATCTGGTACTTCCTGTATATAGCTCCACATTGATCTGGTACTTCCTGTATATAGCTCCACATTGATCTGGTACTTCCTGTATATAGCTCCACATTGATCTGGTACTTCCTGTATATAACTCCACATTGATCTGGTACTTCCTGTATATAGCTCCACATTGATCTGGTACTTCCTGTATATAGCTCCACATTGATCTGGTACTGGTACTCCTGTATATAGCTCCACATTGATATGGTACCGGTACTTCCTGTATAAAGCTCCACATTGATCTGGTACTGGTACTTCCTGTATATAGCTCCACATTGATCTGGTACTTCCTGTATATAGCTCCACATTGATCTGGTACTGATACTTCCTGTATATAGCTCCTCATTGATCTGGTACTGGTACTCCTGTATATAGCTCCACATTGATATGGTACTGGTACTTCCTGTATATAGCTCCACATTGATCTGGTACTGGTACTCCTGTATATAGCTCCACATTGATCTGATACTGGTACTTCCTGTATATAGCTCCACATTGATCTGGTACTTCCTGTATACAGCTCCACATTGATCTGGTGCTCCCTGTATATAGCTCCACATTGATCTGATACTGGTACTTCCTGTATATGGCTCCACATTGATCTAGTACTGGTACTCCCTGTATATCGCTCCACATTGATCTGGTACTCCCTGTATATAGCTCCACATTGATCTGGTACTGGTACTCCCTGTATATAGCTCCACATTGATCTGGTACTGGTACTCCCTGTATATAGCTCCACATTGATCTGGTACTCCCTGTATATAGCTCCACATTGATCTGGTACTTCCTGTATATAGCTCCACATTGATCTGGTACTCCCTGTATATAGCTCCACATTGATTTGGTACTTTCTGTATATAGCTCCACATTGATCTGGTACTTCCTGTATATAGTTCCACATTGATCTGGTACTGGTACTTCCTGTATATAGCTCCACATTGATCTGGTACTTCCTGTATATAGCTCCTCATTGATCTGGTACTGGTACTCCCTGTATATAGCTCCACATTGATATGGTACTGGTACTTCCTGTATATAGCTCCACATTGATCTGGTACTTCCTGTATATAGCTCCACATTGATCTGGTACTGGTACTTCCTGTATATAGCTCCACATTGATCTGATACTGGTACTTCCTGTATATAGCTCCACATTGATCTGGTACTTCCTGTATATAGCTCCACATTGATATGGTACTGGTACTTCCTGTATATAGCTCCACATTGATCTGGTACTTCCTGTATACAGCTCCACATTGATCTGGTACTTCCTGCATATAGCTCCACATTGATCTGGTACTTCCTGCATATAGCTCCACATTGATCTAGTACTGGTACTCCCTGTATTTAGCTCCACATTGATCTGGTACTTCCTGTATATAGCTCCACAGTGATCTGGAACTGGTACTCCCTGTATATAGCTCCACATTGATCTGGTACTCCCTGTATATAGCTCCACATTGATCTGGTACTTCCTGTATATAGCTCCACATTGTTCTGGTACTCCCTGTATATAGCTCCACATTTATCTGGTACTTCCTGTATATAGCTCCACATTGATCTGGTACTTCCTGTATATAGCTCCACATTGATCTGGTACTGGTACTTCCTGTATATAGCTCCATATTGATCTGGTACTCCCTGTATATAGCTCCACATTGATCTGGTACTGGTACTTCCTGTATATAGCTCCATATTGATCTGGTACTCCCTGTATATAGCTCCACATTGATCTGGTACTTCCTGTATATAGCTCCACATTGATCTAGTACTGGTACTCCTGTATTTAGCTCCACTTGGATCTGGTACTTCCTGTATATAGCTCCACATTGATCTGGTACTCCCTGTTTATAGCTCCACATTGATCTGGTACTGGTACTCCCTGTATATAGCTCCACATTGATCTGGTACTGGTACTCCCTATATATAGCTCCACATTGATCTGGTACTCCCTGTATATAGCTCCACATTGATCTGGTAATTCCTGTATATAGCTCCACATTGATCTGGTACTTCCTGTATATAGCTCCACATTGATCTGGTACTTCCTGTATATAGCTCCACATTGATCTGGTACTGGTACTCCCTTTATATAGCTCCACATTGATCTGGTACTTCCTGTATATAGCTCCACATTGATCTGGTACTTCCTGTATATAGCTCCACATTGATCTGGTACTTCCTGTATATAACTCCACATTGATCTGGTACATCCTGTATATAGCTCCACATTGATCTGGTACTTCCTTTATATAGCTCCACATTGATCTGGTACTGGTACTCCCTGTATATAGCTCCACATTGATATGGTACCGGTACTTCCTGTATAAAGCTCCACATTGATCTGGTACTGGTACTTCCTGTATATAGCTCCACATTGATCTGGTACTTCCTGTATATAGCTCCACATTGATCTGGTACTGATACTTCCTGTATATAGCTCCTCATTGATCTGGTACTGGTACTCCCTGTATATAGCTCCACATTGATATGGTACTGGTACTTCCTGTATATAGCTCCACATTGATCTGGTACTTCCTGTATATAGCTTCACATTGATCTGGTACTGGTACTTCCTGTATATAGCTCCACATTGATCTGATACTGGTACTCCCTGTATATAGCTCCACATTGATCTGGTACTGGTACTCCCTGTATATAGCTCCACATTGATCTGATACTGGTACTTCCTGTATATAGCTCCACATTGATCTGGTACTTCCTGTATACAGCTCCACATTGATCTGGTGCTCCCTGTATATAGCTCCACATTGATCTGATACTGGTACTTCCTGTATATAGCTCCACATTGATCTGGTACTGGTACTCCCTGTATATAGCTCCACATTGATATGGTACCGGTACTTCCTGTATAAAGCTCCACATTGATCTGGTACTGGTACTTCCTGTATATAGCTCCACATTGATCTGGTACTGATACTTCCTGTATATAGCTCCTCATTGATCTGGTACTGGTACTCCCTGTATATAGCTCCACATTGATATGGTACTGGTACTTCCTGTATATAGCTCCACATTGATCTGGTACTTCCTGTATATAGCTTCACATTGATCTGGTACTGGTACTTCCTGTATATAGCTCCACATTGATCTGATACTGGTACTCCCTGTATATAGCACCACATTGATCTGGTACTGGTACTCCCTGTATATAGCTCCACATTGATCTGATACTGGTACTTCCTGTATATAGCTCCACATTGATCTGGTACTTCCTGTATACAGCTCCACATTGATCTGGTGCTCCCTGTATATAGCTCCACATTGATCTGATACTGGTACTTCCTGTATATAGCTCCACATTGATCTGGTACTTCCTGTATATAGCTCCACATTGATCTGGTACTGGTCCTTCCTGTATATAGCTCCAAATTGATCTGATACTGGTACTCCCTGTATATAGCTCCACATTGATCTGGTACTCCCTGTATATAGCTCCACATTGATCTGGTACTCCCTGTATATAGCTCCACATTGATCTGGTACTGGTACTCCCTGTATATAGCTCCACATTGATCTGGTACTCCCTGTATATAGCTCCAAATTCATCTGGTACTGGTTCTTCCTGTATATAGCTCCACATTGATCTGGTACTTCCTGTATATAGCTTCACATTGATCCGGTACTGGTTATTCCTGCATATAGCTCCACATTGATCTGGTACTGGTACTTCCTTTATATAGCTCCACATTGATCTTGTACTGGTACTTCCTGTAAAAAGCTCCACATTGATCTGGTACCGGTACTCCCTGTATATAGCTCCACATTGATCTGGTACTTCCTGTATATAGCTCCACATTGATCTGATACTGGTACTCCCTGTATATAGCTCCACATTGATCTGGTACTCCCTGTATATAGCTCCACATTGATCTGGTACTACCTGTATATAGCTCCACATTGATCTGGTACTGGTACTCCCTGTATATAGCTCCACATTGAGCTGGTACTGGTACTTCCTGTATATAGCTCCACATTGATCTGGTACTTCCTGTATATAGCTCCACATTGATCTGGTACTGGTACTTCCTGTATATAGCTCCAAATTGATCTGATACTGGTACTCCCTGTATATAGCTCCACATTGATCTGGTACTCCCTGTATATAGCTCCACATTGATCTGGTACTCCCTGTATATAGCTCCACATTGATCCGGTACTGCCTGTATATAGCTCCACATTGAGCTGGTACTGGTACTTCCTGTATATAGCTCCACATTGATCTGGTACTGGTACTACCTGTATATAGCTCCAAATTGATCTGATACTGGTACTCCCTGTATATAGCTCCACATTGATCTGGTACTACCTGTATATAGCTCCAAATTGATCTGATACTGGTACTCCCTGTATATAGCTCCACATTGATCTGGTACTTCCTGTATACAGCTCCACATTGATCTGGTACTCCCTGTATATAGCTCCACATTGATATGGTACTGGTACTTCCTGTATATAGCTCCACATTGATCTGGTACTACCTGTATATAGTTCCACATTGATCTGGTACTGGTACTCCCTGTATATAGCTCCACATTGATATGGTACTGGTACTTCCTGTATATAGCTCCACATTGACCTGGTACTTCCTGTATACAGCTCCACATTGATCTGGTACTTCCTGCATATAGCTCCACATGGATCTGTTACTGGTACTCCCTGTATATAGCTCCACATTGATCTGGTACTGGTACTTCCTGTATATAGCTCCACATTGATCTGGTACTTCCTGTATATAGCTCCACATTGATCTGGTACTGGTACTCCCTGTATATAGCTCCACATTGATCTGGTACTTCCTGTATATAGCTCCACATTGATCTGGTACTTCCTGTATATAGCTCCACATTGATCTGGTACTTCCTGTATATAGCTCCACATTGATCTGGTACTTCCTGTATATAACTCCACATTGATCTGGTACTTCCTGTATATAGCTCCACATTGATCTGGTACTTCCTGTATATAGCTCCACATTGATCTGGTACTGGTACTCCCTGTATATAGCTCCACATTGATATGGTACCGGTACTTCCTGTATAAAGCTCCACATTGATCTGGTACTGGTACTTCCTGTATATAGCTCCACATTGATCTGGTACTTCCTGTATATAGCTCCACATTGATCTGGTACTGATACTTCCTGTATATAGCTCCTCATTGATCTGGTACTGGTACTCCCTGTATATAGCTCCACATTGATATGGTACTGGTACTTCCTGTATATAGCTCCACATTGTTCTGGTACTGGTACTTCCTGTATATAGCTCCACATTGATCTGATACTGGTACTCCCTGTATATAGCTCCACATTGATCTGGTACTGGTACTCCCTGTATATAGCTCCACATTGATCTGATACTGGTACTTCCTGTATATAGCTCCACATTGATCTGGTACTTCCTATATACAGCTCCACATTGATCTGGTGCTCCCTGTATATAGCTCCACATTGATCTGATACTGGTACTTCCTGTATATGGCTCCACATTGATCTAGTACTGGTACTCCCCTGTATATCGCTCCACATTGATCTGGTACTCCCTGTATATAGCTCCACATTGATCTGGTACTGGTACTCCCTGTATATAGCTCCACATTGATCTGGTACTGGTACTCCCTGTATATAGCTCCACATTGATCTGGTACTCCCTGTATATAGCTCCACATTGATCTGGTACTTCCTGTATATAGCTCCACATTGATCTGGTACTCCCTGTATATAGCTCCACATTGATCTGGTACTTTCTGTATATAGCTCCACATTGATCTGGTACTTCCTGTATATAGTTCCACATTGATCTGGTACTGGTACTTCCTGTATATAGCTCCACATTGATCTGGTACTTCCTGTATATAGCTCCACATTGATCTGGTACTCCCTGTATATAGCTCCACATTGATCTGGTACTGGTACTTCCTGTATAAAGCTCCACATTGATCTGGTACTGGTACTTCCTGTATATAGCTCCACATTGATCTGGTACTTCCTGTATATAGCTCCACATTGATCTGGTACTGGTACTTCCTGTATATAGCTCCTCATTGATCTGGTACTGGTACTCCCTGTATATAGCTCCACATTGATATGGTACTGGTACTTCCTGTATATAGCTCCACATTGATCTGGTACTCCCTGTTTATAGCTCCACATTGATCTGGTACTGGTACTCCCTGTATATAGCTCCACATTGATCTGGTACTGGTACTCCCTATATATAGCTCCACATTGATCTCGTACTCCCTGTATATAGCTCCACATTGATCTGGTAATTCCTGTATATAGCTCCACATTGATCTGGTACTTCCTGTATATAGCTCCACATTGATCTGGTACTTCCTGTATATAGCTCCACATTGATCTGGTACTGGTACTCCCTGTATATAGCTCCACATTGATCTGGTACTTCCTGTATATAGCTCCACATTGATCTGGTACTGGTACTCCTGTATATAGCTCCACATTGATATGGTACCGGTACTTCCTGTATAAAGCTCCACATTGATCTGGTACTGGTACTTCCTGTATATAGCTCCACATTGATCTGGTACTTCCTGTATATAGCTCCACATTGATCTGGTACTGATACTTCCTGTATATAGCTCCTCATTGATCTGGTACTGGTACTCCCTGTATATAGCTCCACATTGATATGGTACTGGTACTTCCTGTATATAGCTCCACATTGATCTGGTACTGGTACTTCCTGTATATAGCTCCACATTGATCTGATACTGGTACTCCCTGTATATAGCTCCACATTGATCTGGTACTGGTACTCCCTGTATATAGCTCCACATTGATCTGATACTGGTACTTCCTGTATATAGCTCCACATTGATCTGGTACTTCCTGTATACAGCTCCACATTGATCTGGTGCTCCCTGTATATAGCTCCACATTGATCTGATACTGGTACTTCCTGTATATGGCTCCACATTGATCTAGTACTGGTACTCCCTGTATATCGCTCCACATTGATCTGGTACTCCCTGTATATAGCTCCACATTGATCTGGTACTGGTACTCCCTGTATATAGCTCCACATTGATCTGGTACTCCCTGTATATAGCTCCACATTGATCTGGTACTCCCTGTATATAGCTCCACATTGATTTGGTACTTCCTGTATATAGCTCCACATTGATCTGGTACTTCCTGTATATAGTTCCACATTGATCTGGTACTGGTACTTCCTGTATATAGCTCCACATTGATCTGGTACTTCCTGTATATAGCTCCACATTGATCTGGTACTCCCTGTATATAGCTCCACATTGATCTGGTACTGGTACTTCCTGTATAAAGCTCCACATTGATCTGGTACTGGTACTTCCTGTATATAGCTCCACATTGATCTGGTACTTCCTGTATATAGCTCCACATTGATCTGGTACTGGTACTTCCTGTATATAGCTCCTCATTGATCTGGTACTGGTACTCCCTGTATATAGCTCCACATTGATATGGTACTGGTACTTCCTGTATATAGCTCCACATTGATCTGGTACTTCCTGTATATAGCTCCACATTGATCTGGTACTGGTACTTCCTGTATATAGCTCCACATTGATCTGATACTGGTACTTCCTGTATATAGCTCCACATTGATCTGGTACTTCCTGTATATAGCTCCACATTGATATGGTACTGGTACTTCCTGTATATAGCTCCACATTGATCTGGTACTTCCTGTATACAGCTCCACATTGATCTGGTACTTCCTGCATATAGCTCCACATTGATCTAGTACTGGTACTCCCTGTATTTAGCTCCACATTGATCTGGTACTTCCTGTATATAGCTCCACAGTGATCTGGAACTGGTACTCCCTGTATATAGCTCCACATTGATCTGTTACTTCCTGTATATAGCTCCACATTGATATGGTACTGGTACTTCCTGTATATAGCTCCACATTGATCTGGTACTACCTGTATATAGTTCCACATTGATCTGGTACTGGTACTCCCTGTATATAGCTCCACATTGATATGGTACTGGTACTTCCTGTATATAGCTCCACATTGACCTGGTACTTCCTGTATACAGCTCCACATTGATCTGGTACTTCCTGCATATAGCTCCACATGGATCTGTTACTGGTACTCCCTGTATATAGCTCCACATTGATCTGGTACTGGTACTTCCTGTATATAGCTCCACATTGATCTGGTACTTCCTGTATATAGCTCCACATTGATCTGGTACTGGTACTCCCTGTATATAGCTCCACATTGATCTGGTACTTCCTGTATATAGCTCCACATTGATCTGGTACTTCCTGTATATAGCTCCACATTGATCTGGTACTTCCTGTATATAGCTCCACATTGATCTGGTACTTCCTGTATATAGCTCCACATTGATCTGGTACTTCCTGTATATAACTCCACATTGATCTGGTACTTCCTGTATATAGCTCCACATTGATCTGGTACTGGTACTCCCTGTATATAGCTCCACATTGATATGGTACCGGTACTTCCTGTATAAAGCTCCACATTGATCTGGTACTGGTACTTCCTGTATATAGCTCCACATTGATCTGGTACTTCCTGTATATAGCTCCACATTGATCTGGTACTGATACTTCCTGTATATAGCTCCTCATTGATCTGGTACTGGTACTCCCTGTATATAGCTCCACATTGATATGGTACTGGTACTTCCTGTATATAGCTCCACATTGTTCTGGTACTGGTACTTCCTGTATATAGCTCCACATTGATCTGATACTGGTACTCCCTGTATATAGCTCCACATTGATCTGGTACTGGTACTCCCTGTATATAGCTCCACATTGATCTGATACTGGTACTTCCTGTATATAGCTCCACATTGATCTGGTACTTCCTATATACAGCTCCACATTGATCTGGTGCTCCCTGTATATAGCTCCACATTGATCTGATACTGGTACTTCCTGTATATGGCTCCACATTGATCTAGTACTGGTACTCCCTGTATATCGCTCCACATTGATCTGGTACTCCCTGTATATAGCTCCACATTGATCTGGTACTGGTACTCCCTGTATATAGCTCCACATTGATCTGGTACTGGTACTCCCTGTATATAGCTCCACATTGATCTGGTACTCCCTGTATATAGCTCCACATTGATCTGGTACTTCCTGTATATAGCTCCACATTGATCTGGTACTCCCTGTATATAGCTCCACATTGATTTGGTACTTTCTGTATATAGCTCCACATTGATCTGGTACTTCCTGTATATAGTTCCACATTGATCTGGTACTGGTACTTCCTGTATATAGCTCCACATTGATCTGGTACTTCCTGTATATAGCTCCACATTGATCTGGTACTCCCTGTATATAGCTCCACATTGATCTGGTACTGGTACTTCCTGTATAAAGCTCCACATTGATCTGGTACTGGTACTTCCTGTATATAGCTCCACATTGATCTGGTACTTCCTGTATATAGCTCCACATATATCTGGTACTGGTACTTCCTGTATATAGCTCCTCATTGATCTGGTACTGGTACTCCCTGTATATAGCTCCACATTGATATGGTACTGATACTTCCTGTATATAGCTCCACATTGATCTGGTACTCCCTGTTTATAGCTCCACATTGATCTGGTACTGGTACTCCCTGTATATAGCTCCACATTGATCTGGTACTGGTACTCCCTATATATAGCTCCACATTGATCTCGTACTCCCTGTATATAGCTCCACATTGATCTGGTACTTCCTGTATATAGCTCCACATTGATCTGGTACTTCCTGTATATAGCTCCACATTGATCTGGTACTTCCTGTATATAACTCCACATTGATCTGGTACTTCCTGTATATAGCTCCACATTGATCTGGTACTTCCTGTATATAGCTCCACATTGATCTGGTACTGGTACTCCCTGTATATAGCTCCACATTGATATGGTACCGGTACTTCCTGTATAAAGCTCCACATTGATCTGGTACTGGTACTTCCTGTATATAGCTCCACATTGATCTGGTACTTCCTGTATATAGCTCCACATTGATCTGGTACTGATACTTCCTGTATATAGCTCCTCATTGATCTGGTACTGGTACTCCCTGTATATAGCTCCACATTGATATGGTACTGGTACTTCCTGTATATAGCTCCACATTGTTCTGGTACTGGTACTTCCTGTATATAGCTCCACATTGATCTGATACTGGTACTCCCTGTATATAGCTCCACATTGATCTGGTACTGGTACTCCCTGTATATAGCTCCACATTGATCTGATACTGGTACTTCCTGTATATAGCTCCACATTGATCTGGTACTTCCTATATACAGCTCCACATTGATCTGGTGCTCCCTGTATATAGCTCCACATTGATCTGATACTGGTACTTCCTGTATATGGCTCCACATTGATCTAGTACTGGTACTCCCTGTATATCGCTCCACATTGATCTGGTACTCCCTGTATATAGCTCCACATTGATCTGGTACTGGTACTCCCTGTATATAGCTCCACATTGATCTGGTACTGGTACTCCCTGTATATAGCTCCACATTGATCTGGTACTCCCTGTATATAGCTCCACATTGATCTGGTACTTCCTGTATATAGCTCCACATTGATCTGGTACTCCCTGTATATAGCTCCACATTGATTTGGTACTTTCTGTATATAGCTCCACATTGATCTGGTACTTCCTGTATATAGTTCCACATTGATCTGGTACTGGTACTTCCTGTATATAGCTCCACATTGATCTGGTACTTCCTGTATATAGCTCCACATTGATCTGGTACTCCCTGTATATAGCTCCACATTGATCTGGTACTGGTACTTCCTGTATAAAGCTCCACATTGATCTGGTACTGGTACTTCCTGTATATAGCTCCACATTGATCTGGTACTTCCTGTATATAGCTCCACATATATCTGGTACTGGTACTTCCTGTATATAGCTCCTCATTGATCTGGTACTGGTACTCCCTGTATATAGCTCCACATTGATATGGTACTGATACTTCCTGTATATAGCTCCACATTGATCTGGTACTCCCTGTTTATAGCTCCACATTGATCTGGTACTGGTACTCCCTGTATATAGCTCCACATTGATCTGGTACTGGTACTCCCTATATATAGCTCCACATTGATCTCGTACTCCCTGTATATAGCTCCACATTGATCTGGTAATTCCTGTATATAGCTCCACATTGATCTGGTACTTCCTGTATATAGCTCCACATTGATCTGGTACTTCCTGTATATAGCTCCACATTGATCTGGTACTGGTACTCCCTGTATATAGCTCCACATTGATCTGGTACTTCCTGTATATAGCTCCACATTGATCTGGTACTGGTACTCCCTGTATATAGCTCCACATTGATATGGTACCGGTACTTCCTGTATAAAGCTCCACATTGATCTGGTACTGGTACCCTCCTGTATATAGCTCCACATTGATCTGGTACTTCCTGTATATAGCTCCACATTGATCTGGTACTGATACTTCCTGTATATAGCTCCTCATTGATCTGGTACTGGTACTCCCTGTATATAGCTCCACATTGATATGGTACTGGTACTTCCTGTATATAGCTCCACATTGATCTGGTACTGGTACTTCCTGTATATAGCTCCACATTGATCTGATACTGGTACTCCCTGTATATAGCTCCACATTGATCTGGTACTGGTACTCCCTGTATATAGCTCCACATTGATCTGATACTGGTACTTCCTGTATATAGCTCCACATTGATCTGGTACTTCCTGTATACAGCTCCACATTGATCTGGTGCTCCCTGTATATAGCTCCACATTGATCTGATACTGGTACTTCCTGTATATGGCTCCACATTGATCTAGTACTGGTACTCCCTGTATATCGCTCCACATTGATCTGGTACTCCCTGTATATAGCTCCACATTGATCTGGTACTGGTACTCCCTGTATATAGCTCCACATTGATCTGGTACTCCCTGTATATAGCTCCACATTGATCTGGTACTTCCTGTATATAGCTCCACATTGATCTGGTACTCCCTGTATATAGCTCCACATTGATTTGGTACTTCCTGTATATAGCTCCACATTGATCTGGTACTTCCTGTATATAGTTCCACATTGATCTGGTACTGGTACTTCCTGTATATAGCTCCACATTGATCTGGTACTTCCTGTATATAGCTCCACATTGATCTGGTACTCCCTGTATATAGCTCCACATTGATCTGGTACTGGTACTTCCTGTATAAAGCTCCACATTGATCTGGTACTGGTACTTCCTGTATATAGCTCCACATTGATCTGGTACTTCCTGTATATAGCTCCACATTGATCTGGTACTGGTACTTCCTGTATATAGCTCCTCATTGATCTGGTACTGGTACTCCCTGTATATAGCTCCACATTGATATGGTACTGGTACTTCCTGTATATAGCTCCACATTGATCTGGTACTTCCTGTATATAGCTCCACATTGATCTGGTACTGGTACTTCCTGTATATAGCTCCACATTGATCTGATACTGGTACTTCCTGTATATAGCTCCACATTGATCTGGTACTTCCTGTATATAGCTCCACATTGATATGGTACTGGTACTTCCTGTATATAGCTCCACATTGATCTGGTACTTCCTGTATACAGCTCCACATTGATCTGGTACTTCCTGCATATAGCTCCACATTGATCTAGTACTGGTACTCCCTGTATTTAGCTCCACATTGATCTGGTACTTCCTGTATATAGCTCCACAGTGATCTGGAACTGGTACTCCCTGTATATAGCTCCACATTGATCTGTTACTTCCTGTATATAGCTCCACATTGATCTGGTACTCCCTGTATATAGCTCCACATTGATCTGGTACTTCCTGTATATAGCTCCACATTGTTCTGGTACTCCCTGTATATAGCTCCACATTTATCTGGTACTTCCTGTATATAGCTCCACATTGATCTGGTACTTCCTGTATATAGCTCCACATTGATCTGGTACTGGTACTTCCTGTATATAGCTCCATATTGATCTGGTACTCCCTGTATATAGCTCCACATTGATCTGGTACTGGTACTTCCTGTATATAGCTCCATATTGATCTGGTACTCCCTGTATATAGCTCCACATTGATCTGGTACTTCCTGTATATAGCTCCACATTGATCTAGTACTGGTACTCCCTGTATTTAGCTCCACTTGGATCTGGTACTTCCTGTATATAGCTCCACATTGATCTGGTACTCCCTGTTTATAGCTCCACATTGATCTGGTACTGGTACTCCCTGTATATAGCTCCACATTGATCTGGTACTGGTACTCCCTATATATAGCTCCACATTGATCTGGTACTCCCTGTATATAGCTCCACATTGATCTGGTAATTCCTGTATATAGCTCCACATTGATCTGGTACTTCCTGTATATAGCTCCACATTGATCTGGTACTTCCTGTATATAGCTCCACATTGATCTGGTACTTCCTGTATATAGCTCCACATTGATCTGGTACTGGTACTTCCTGTATATAGCTCCACATTGATCTGATACTGGTACTTCCTGTATATAGCTCCACATTGATCTGGTACTTCCTGTATATAGCTCCACATTGATATGGTACTGGTACTTCCTGTATATAGCTCCACATTGATCTGGTACTTCCTGTATACAGCTCCACATTGATCTGGTACTTCCTGTATATAGCTCCACATTGATCTGGTACTCCCTGTATATAGCTCCACATTGATCTGCTACTTCCTGTATATAGCTCCACATTGATCTGGTACTTCCTGTATATAGCTCCACATTGATCTGGTACTTCCTGTATATAGCTCCACATTGATCTGATACTGGTACTCCCTGTATATAGCTCCACATTGATCTGGTACTGGTACTCCCTGTATATAGCTCCACATTGATCTGCTACTTCCTGTATATAGCTCCACATTGATATGGTACTGGTACTTCCTGTATATAGCTCCACATTGATCTGGTACTTCCTGTATATAGCTCCACATTGATCTGATACTGGTACTCCCTGTATATAGCTCCACATTGATCTGGTACTTCCTGTATATAGCTCTGCATTGATCTGGTACTTCCTGTATATAGCTCCGCATTGATCTGGTACTTCCTGTATATAGCACCACATTGATCTGGTACTTCCTGCATATAGCTCCACATTGATCTGGTACTTCCTGTATATAGCTCCATATTGATCTGGTACTGGTACTTCCTGTATATAGCTCCACATTGATCTGGTACTCCCTGTATATAGCTCCACATTGATCTGGTACTTCCTGTATATAGCTCCACATTGATCTGGTACTTCCTGTATATAGCTCCACATTGATCTGGTACTCCCTGTATATAGCTCCACATTGATCTGGTACTTCCTGTATATAGCTCCACATTGATCTGGTATTTCCTGTATATAGCTCCACATTGATCTGGTACTTCCTGTATATAGCTCCACATTGATCTGGTACTGGTACTCCCTGTATATAGCTCCACATTGATTTGGTACTGGTACTCCCTGTATATAGCTCCACATTGATTTGGTACTGGTACTCCCTGTATATAGCTCCACATTGATCTGGTTCTTCCTGCATATAGCTCCACATTGATCTGGTACTGGTACTCCCTGTATATAGCTCCACATTGATCTGGTACTGGTACTCCCTGTATATAGCTCCACATTGATCTGGTACTGGTACTCCCTGTATATAGCTCCACATTGATTTGGTACTGGTACTCCCTGTATATAGCTCCACATTGATCTGGTACTGGTACTCCCTGCATATAGCTCCACATTGATCTGGTTCTTCCTGCATATAGCTCCATTCTTGTGTATTACAAGTTTCTACACCAGTTGTATTCGGCCCATGCGACAAATACAATTTAATTCAATTTGAGTGGATTGTCAGACTTTTTCACAGAAGGAAACAGCGGGCGAAGACAGCGGGCGAAGACAGCGGTAAGCCCCAATTCAGGCATCAATTTTGATTCTTGACGTTTCTCTGCAGGTCTCACCTGTGGTGCGCTTGCTTCTAGCTGCTAACAGCTAATCAGCTGTGAACTACAGGGAACACTTCTGAAAAGAAAACCCTGTGGCCATACCTCAGAAAACACTTTCTGTTCCCACAAAAAGACCATCAGGATTCTTCCGTCATCAGCCCTTCTCAAGCCTCCACCCAACAGACGTCGTTCTTTTGTGACCAGCTGGCCAGGCTTCCTCAGAATGGTTTATGATTCAAAGCCCCAATCTCCTGTTCTGCAGGAGATCAATGGACAAACACAGAGACAGGGACAGGGAGAGACAGTGAGAGAGTTGATATTTGAAATGTCTTTATTCTTTTGGAACTTCTGTGAATATAATGTTCACTGTACATTTTTAGTGTTTATTAAAATTGAGCTTATTATCTACTTCACTCGCTTTGCCAGTGCAAACATATGTTTCCCATGCCAATAAAGCCCCTTGAATTGAATTGAGAGACAGGGAGGGGCTAGTGATTACAGCTGACAGAGAGAGGCTAGTGATTACAGCTGACAGGGAGAGGCTAGTGGTTACAGCTGACAGAGAGAGGCTAGTGGTTACAGCTGACAGAGGCTAGTGATTACAGCTGACAGAGAGGCGAGTGATTACAGCTGACAGAGAGAGGCTAGTGATTACAGCTGACAGAGAGAGGCTAGTGATTACAGCTGACAGAGAGGCGAGTGATTACAGCTGACAGAGAGGCTAGTGATTACAGCTGACAGAGAGAGGCTAGTGGTTACAGCTGACAGAGAGAGGCTAGTGATTACAGCTGACAGAGAGAGGCTAGTGATTACAGCTGACAGAGAGGCGAGTGATTACAGCTGACAGAGAGGCTAGTGATTACAGCTGACAGAGAGAGGCTAGTGGTTACAGCTGACAGAGAGAGGCTAGTGATTACAGCTGACAGAGAGAGGCTAGTGATTACAGCTGACAGAGAGAGGCTAGTGATTACAGCTGACAGAGAGGCGAGTGATTACAGCTGACAGAGAGGCTAGTGATTACAGCTGACAGAGAGAGGCTAGTGGTTACAGCTGACAGAGAGAGGCTAGTGATTACAGCTGACAGAGAGAGGCTAGTGATTACAGCTGACAGAGAGGCGAGTGATTACAGCTGACAGAGAGGCTAGTGATTACAGCTGACAGAGAGAGGCTAGTGATTACAGCAGACAGAGAGAGGCTAGTGATTACAGCTGACAGAGAGAGACTAGTGATTACAGCTGACAGAGAGGCTAGTGATTACAGCTGACAGAGAGAGGCTCATAGCCCATAGATCTGTCCCAACCAAGGAGGGCCTACAGCAGCCCCTAGATCTGTCCCAACCAAGGAGGGACTACAGCAGCCCCTAGATCTGTCCCCAACCAAGGAGGACCTACAGCAGCCCCTAGATCTGTCCCCAACCAAGGAGGGCACCGAGATCTGTCCCCAACCAAGTAGGGCCTACAGCAGCCCCTAGATCTGTCCCAACCAAGGAGGGACTACAGCAGCCCCTAGATCTGTCCCCAACCAAGGAGGGCCTACAGCAGCCCCTAGATCTGTCCCAACCAATGAGGGCCTACAGCAGCCCCTAGATCTGTCCCCAACCAAGGAGGGCCTACAGCAGCCCCTAAATCTGTCCCCAACCAAGGAGGGCCTACAGCAGCCCCTAGATCTGTCCCAACCAAGGAGGGCCTACAGCAGCATCTAAATCTGTCCCCAACCAAGGAGGGCACCTAGATCTGTCCCAAACCAAGGAGCGCCCACAGCAGCACCTACATCTGTCCCCAACCAATGAGGGCCTACAGCAGCACCTAGATCTGTCCCCAACCAAGGAGGGCATTCAGCAGCACCTAGATCTGTCCCCAACCAAGGAGTGCCTACAGCAGCACCTAAATCTGTCCCCAACAAAGGAGGGCCTATAGCAGCACCTAGATCTTCTGCACAGATTCTGTCAGACCTGGGCCCTGACAGAAAATCTCAGTCATACCAAAATAATGGTGTTCCAAAAAAGGTCCAGTTGCCAGGACCACAAATACAAATTCCATCTAGACACTGTTACCCTGGAGTGCCACAGGTAACTTCCACAAAGCTGTGAACGATCTGAGAGACGAGGCAAGAAGGGTCATCTTCGCCATCAAAAGGAACATAAAATTCGACATACCAATTTAGGATATAGCAAAAAAATACTTGAATTCTGGTTGTGAGGTTCAGCTCACCAGCCAACAATTCACACCATGGGACAAAGACCAAACTGAGAACGCAAAAATATCCTCCTTATGCAACGCAAAACACCAAATAAATGCATGCAGAGCAGAATTAGGCAGATTAACTGTTATTTATTAAAATCCAGAAAATAGCCGTTAAATTCTACAACCACCTAAAAGTAAGCGATTCCCAAACCTTCAAACCCAAAAGAGTCCAAGCTGGTCCTGGGGCTCGGTTCACAAACACAAACACACCCTACAGAGAGATGAACCTGGAGAAGAGTCCCCTAAGCAAGCTGGTCCTGGGGCTCCGTTCACAAACACAGACCCCACAGAGAGATGAACCTGGAGAAGAGTCCCCTAAGCAAGCTGGTCCTGGGGCTCGGTTCACAAATACAGACCCCACAGAGAGATGAACCTGGAGAAGAGTCCCCTAAGCAAGCTGGTCCTGGGGCTCGGTTCACAAACACAGACCCCACAGAGAGATGAACCTGGAGAAGAGTTCCCTAAGCAAGCTGGTCCTGGGGCTCGGTTCACAAACACAGACCCCACAGAGAGATGAACCTGGAGAAGAGTCCCCTAAGCAAGCTGGTCCTGGGGCTCCGTTCACAAACACAGACCCCACAGAGAGATGAACCTGGAGAAGAGTTCCCTAAGCAAGCTGGTCCTGGGGCTCGGTTCACAAACACAGACCCCACAGAGCCCCAGGACAGCAAAAGCAACACCAAATCACTATTTCACTTGCTTTGGCAATGTAAACATATGTTTCCCATGCCAATAAAACCCTTTGAATTAAATTGAGAGACAGAGCGAAGCTAGTGATTACAGCAGACCCACTGGGAGACGGAGCAACAGAGTGAGACAGAGAGAGCTGCAGAGAGGAAGACAACGTCAGAGGGAGACTACGTCTGAGAGAGGGAGACTACGTCTGAGAGAGGGAGACTACGTCTGAGAGAGGGAGACTACGTCTGAGAGAGGGAGACTACGTCTGAGAGAGGGAGACGACGTCAGAGAGGGAGACTACGTATGAGAGAGGGAGACTACGTCTGAGAGAGGGAGACTACGTCTGAGAGAAGGAGACTACGTACGAGAGAGGGAGACTACGTCTGAGAGAGGGAGACTACGTATGAGAGAGGGAGACTACGTACGAGAGAGGGAGACTACGTCCGAGAGAGGGAGACTACGTCCGAGAGAGGGAGACTACGTCCGAGAGAGGGAGACTACGTCCGAGAGAGGGAGACTACGTATGAGAGAGGGAGACTACGTATGAGAGAGGGTGACTACGTCTGAGAGAGGGTGACTACGTCTGAGAGATGGAGACTACGTCTGAGAGATGGAGACTACCTCTGAGAGAGGGAGACTACGTCTGAGAGAGGGAGACTACGTCTGAGAGAGGGAGACTACGTATGAGAGAGGGAGACTACGTCTGAGAGAGGGAGACTACGTCTGAGAGAAGGAGACTACGTACGAGAGAGGGAGACTACGTCTGAGAGAGGGAGACTACGTCTGAGAGAGGGAGACTACGTACGAGAGAGGGAGACTACGTCTGAGAGAGGGAGACTACGTCTGAGAGAGGGAGACTACGTATGAGAGAGGGAGACTACGTCTGAGAGAAGGAGACTAAGTACGAGAGAGGGAGACTACGTTCGAGAGAGGGAGACTACGTCCGAGAGAGTGAGACTACGTCTGAGAGAGGGAGACTCTCCTATCATTGCTATGCAGACGACACACAATTAATCTTCTCCTTTCCCCCTTCTGATGACCAGGTGGCGAATCGCATCTCTGCATGTCTGGCAGACATATCAGTGTGGATGACGGATCACCACCTCAAGCTGAACCTCGGCAAGACGGAGCTGCTCTTCCTCCCGGGGAAGGACTGCCCGTTCCATGATCTCGCCATCACGGTTGACAACTCCATTGTGTCCTCCTCCCAGAGCGCTAAGAACCTTGGCGTGATCCTGGACAACACCCTGTCGTTCTCAACCAACATCAAGGCGGTGGCCCGTTCCTGTAGGTTCATGCTCTACAACATCCGCAGAGTACGACCCTGCCTCACACAGGAAGCGGCGAAGGTCCTAATCCAGGCACTTGTCATCTCCCGTCTGGATTACTGCAACTCGCTGTTGGCTGGGCTCCCTGCCTGTGTCATTAAACCCCTTCAACTCATCCAGAACGCCGCAGCCCGTCTGGTGTTCAACCTTCCCAAGTTCTCTCACGTCACCCCGCTCCTCCGTTCTCTCCACTGGCTTCCAGTTGAAGCTCGCATCCGCTACAAGACCATGGTGCTTGCCTACGGAGCTGTGAGGGGAACGGCACCTCAGTACCTCCAGGCTACGTCTGAGAGAGGGAGACTACGTATGAGAGAGGGAGACTACGTCTGAGAGAGGGAGACTACGTACGAGAGAGGGAGACTACGTACGAGAGAGGGAGACTACGTACGAGAGAGGGAGACTACGTCTGAGAGAGGGAGACTACGTCTGAGAGAGGGAGACTACGTCTGAGAGAGGGAGACTACGTCTGAGAGAGGGAGACTACGTCTGAGAGAGGGAGACTACGTCTGAGAGAGGGAGACTACGTCTGAGAGAGGGAGACTACGTCTGAGAGAGGGAGACTACGTCTGAGAGAGGGAGACTACGTCCGAGAGAGTGAGTATTGTCCTCCACAGAGTGACTAGTGTCCTCCACAGAGTGACTAGTGTCCTCCACAGAGTGAGTAGTGTCCTCCACAGAGTGACTAGTTTCCTCCACAGAGTGACTAGTGTCCTCCACAGAGTGACTAGTGTCCTCCACAGAGTGACTAGTGTCCTCCACAGAGTGACTAGTGTCCTCCACAGAGTGACTAGTGTCCTCCACAGAGTGACTAGTGTCCTCCACAGAGTGAGTAGTGTCCTCCACAGAGTGAGTAGTGTCCTCCACAGAGTGACTAGTGTCCTCCACAGAGTGACTAGTGTCCTCCACAGAGTGACTAGTGTCCTCCACAGAGTGACTAGTGTCCTCCACAGAGTGACTAGTGTCCTCCACAGAGTGACTAGTGTCCTCCACAGAGTGACTAGTGTCCTCCACAGAGTGACTAGTGTCCTCCACAGAATGAGTAGTGTCCTCCACAGAGTGACTAGTGTCCTCCACAGAGTGACTAGTGTCCTCCACAGAGTGAGTAGTGTCCTCCACAGAGTGACTAGTGTCCTCCACAGAGTGACTAGTGTCCTCCACAGAGTGACTAGTGTCCTCCACAGAGTGAGTAGTGTCCTCCACAGAGTGACTAGTGTCCTCCACAGAGTGAGTAGTGTCCTCCACAGAGTGACTAGTGTCCTCCACAGAGTGAGTAGTGTCCTCCACAGAGTGACTCCTCCACAGTGTCCTCCACAGAGTGACTAGTGTCCTCCACAGAGTGACTAGTGTCCTCCACAGAGTGACTAGTGTCCTCCACAGAGTGACTAGTGTCCTCCACAGAGTGACTAGTGTCCTCCACAGAGTGAGTAGTGTCCTCCACAGAGTGACTAGTGTCCTCCACAGAGTGACTAGTGTCCTCCACAGAATGAGTAGTGTCCTCCACAGAGTGACTAGTGTCCTCCACAGAGTGACTAGTGTCCTCCACAGAGTGACTAGTGTCCTCCACAGAGTGACTAGTGTCCTCCACAGAGTGAGTAGTGTCCTCCACAGAGTGACTAGTGTCCTCCACAGAGTGAGTAGTGTCCTCCACAGAGTGACTAGTGTCCTCCACAGAGTGACTAGTGTCCTCCACAGAGTGAGTAGTGTCCTCCACAGAGTGAGTAGTGTCCTCCACAGAGTGACTAGTGTCCTCCACAGAGTGAGTAGTGTCCTCCACAGAGTGAGTAGTGTCCTCCACAGAGTGAGTAGTGTCCTCCACAGAGTGACTAGTGTCCTCCACAGAGTGAGTAGTGTCCTCCACAGAGTGACTAGTGTCCTCCACAGAGTGAGTAGTGTCCTCCACAGAGTGAGTAGTGTCCTCCACAGAGTGAGTAGTGTCCTCCAAGAAGGAACAACATGGCCCTCTTTGTGTGTAATTTTATCTTTGGAGTCTATAGTGATGGGCTGTGTTTGGTAGGGCTGTGTTTAGTAGGGCTGTGTTTAGTAAGGCTGTGTTTAGTGGGGCTGTGTTTAGTAGGTCTATAGTGATGCCTGCTCAGGATGTGGCTTTAGTAGGGCTGTGTTTAGTGGGGCTGTGTTTAGACTGTAGGGCTGTGTTTAGTAGGGCTGTGTTTAGTGGGGCTGTGTTTAAACTGTAGGGCTGTGTTTGGTAGGGCTGTGTTTGGTAGGGCTGTGTTTAGTAGGGCTGTGTTTAGTAGGGCTGTGTTTAGTAAGGCTGTGTTTAGTAGGGCTGTGTTTGGTAGGGCTGTGTTTAGTGGGGCTGTGTTTAGTAGGGCTGTGTTTAGTAGGGCTGTGTTTAGTAGGGCTGTGTTTAGTAAGGCTGTGTTTAGTAAGGCTGTGTTTAGTAGGTCTATAGTGATGCCTGCTCAGGATGTGGCTTTAGTAGGGCTGTGTTTAGTGGGGCTGTGTTTAGACTGTAGGGCTGTGTTCAGTAGGGCTGTGTTTGGTAGGGCTGTGTTTAGTAGGGCTGTGTTTAGTGGGGCTGTGTTTAGACTGTAGGGCTGTGTTTGGTAGGGCTGTGTTTAGTAAGGCTGTGTTTGGTAGGGCTGTGTTTAGTAGGTCTTTAGTGATGCCTGCTCAGGATGTGATGAACGACAAACTGACACACAAACTACACAAACATACGCACACACAAACTGCACAAACCACACAAACCACACAAACATACGCACACACAAACTACACAAACATACACACACACAAACTACACAAACCACACAAACCACACAAACTACACAAACCACACAAACCACACAAACCACACGCACACACAAACTCCTCAAACATACGCACACACAAACCACACAAACTGCACAAACCACACAAACCACACAAACTACACAAACCACACGCACACACAAACTCCTCAAACATACGCACACACAAACCACACAAACTACACAAACCACACAAACATACGCATACACAAACTACACAACTACACAAACTACACAAACCACACGTACACACATACTACACAAACCACACACACACAAACCACACACACACAAACTACACAGACCACACACACACAAACTACACAAACCACAAACTACAAACACACAAACCACACAAACCACAAACTACAAACACACAAACCACACACACACACACACAAACTACATAAACTACACAAACCACACACACAGACTACACAAACCACACGCACACAGACTACACAAACCACACACAAACAAATTGCCCCCTAATCTTTATCAACCACCTGCATGATAGGGGAGAAATATGAGGTATGAGCAACAGACTAGGGCTGTGTTTAGTAGGGCTGTGTTTAGTAGGACTGTATTTGGTAGGGCTGTGTTTAGTAGGACTGTGTTTAGTAGGGCTGTGTTTAGTAGGACTGTGTTTAGTAGGACTGTGTTTGGTAGGGCTGTGTTTAGTAGGGCTGTGTTTAGTAGGACTGTGTTTAGTAGGACTGTGGTTAGTGGGGCTGTGTTTGGTAGGGCTGTGTTTGGTAGGGCTGTGTTTGGTAGGGCTGTGTTTGGTAGGGCTGTGTTTAGTAGGGCTGTGTTTAGACTGTAGGGCTGTGTTTAGTAGGGCTGTGTTTAGTAGGGCTGTGTTTAGGCTGTAGGGCTGTGTTTAGTGGGGCTGTGTTTAGTGGGGCTGTGTTTAGTAGGGTTGTGTTTAGACTGTAGGGCTGTGTTTAGTAAGGCTGTGTTTAGTAGGGCAGTGTTTAGTAGGGCAGTGTTTAGTAGGGCAGTGTTTAGTAGGGCTGTGTTTAGTAGGGCTGTGTTTAGGCTGTAGGGCTGTGTTTAGTGGGGCTGTGTTTAGTAGGGCTGTGTTTAGTAGGGCTGTGTTTAGTAGGGCTGTGTTTAGTAGGGCTGTGTTTAGTAGGGCTGTGTTTAGTAGGGCTGTGTTTAGTAGGGCTGTGTTTACTGGGGCTGTGTTTAGACAGTAGGATATTGATTAGTAGGATAGTGTTTAGTAGGGCTGTGTTTAGACTGTAGGGCTGTGTTTAGTGGGGCTGTGTTTAGTAGGGCTGCATTTAGTAGGGCAGTGTTTAGACTCTAGAGCTGTGTTTAGTAGGGCTGTGTTTAGTGGGGCTGTGTTTAGACAGTAGGATATTGATTAGTAGGATAGTGTTTAGTGGGGCTGTGTTTAGACTGTAGGTCTGTGTTTAGTAGGGCTGTGTTTAGTAGAGCTGTGTTTAGTAGGGCTGTGTTTAGACTGTAGGACTGTGTTTAGTGGGGCTGTGTTTAGTAGGGCTGTGTTTAGTAGGGCTGTGTTTAGACTGTAGGGCTGTGTTTAGTGGGGCTGTGTTTAGTAGGGCTGTGTTTAGTAGGGCTGTGTTTAGACTGTAGGGCTGTGTTTAGTGGGGCTGTGTTTAGTAGGGCTGTGTTTAGTAGGGCTGTGTTTAGTAGGGCTGTGTTTGGTAGGGCTGTGTTTAGTAGGGCTGTGTTTAGTAGGGCTGTGTTTAGTGGGGCTGTGTTTAGACTGTAGGGCTGTGTTTAGTGGGGCTGTG
This sequence comes from Oncorhynchus gorbuscha, assembly GCF_021184085.1. Taxonomy (NCBI): domain Eukaryota; kingdom Metazoa; phylum Chordata; class Actinopteri; order Salmoniformes; family Salmonidae; genus Oncorhynchus; species Oncorhynchus gorbuscha. The sequence goes on from NC_060181.1 coordinate 1,736,675, forward strand.
TTTAGTAGGGCAGTGTTTAGTAGGGTTGTGTTTAGTAGGGCTGTGTTTAGACTGTAGGGATGTGTTTAGTGGGGCTGTGTTTAGTAGGGCTGTGTTTAGACTGTAGGGCTGTGTTTAGTGGGGTTGTGTTTAGACTGTAGGGCTGTGTTTAGTAGAGCTGTGTTTAGTAGGGCTGTGTTTAGTGGGGCAGTGTTTAGACTCTAGGGCTGTGTTTAGTAGGGCTGTGTTTAGTGGGGCTGTGTTTAGACAGTAGGATAGTGATTAGTAGGATAGTGTTTAGTAGGGCTGTGTTTAGTGGGGCTGTGTTTAGACTGTAGGGCTGTGTTTAGTGGGGCTGTGTTTAGACTGTAGGGCTGTGTTTAGTGGGGCTGTGTTTAGTGGGGCTGTGTTTAGTAGGGCTGTGTTTAGACTGTAGGACTGTGTTTAGTGGGGCTGTGTTTAGTAGGGCTGTGTTTAGACTGTAGGGCTGTGTTTAGACTGTAGGGCTGTGTTTAGTGGGGCTGTGTTTAGTAGGGCTGTGTTTAGTAGGGCTGTGTTTAGACTGTAGGGCTGTGTTTAGTGGGGCTGTGTTTAGTAGGGCTGTGTTTAGTGGGGCTGTGTTTAGTAGGGCTGTGTTTAGACTGTAGGGCTGTGTTTAGACTGTAGGGCTGTGTTTAGTGGGGCTGTGTTTAGACTGTAGGGCTGTGTTTAGTGGGGCTGTGTTTAGACTGTAGGGCTGTGTTTAGTAGGGCTGTGTTTGGTAGGGATGTGTTTAGTAGGGCTGTGTTTAGACTGTAGGGCTGTGTTTAGTAGGACAGTGTTTAGTAGGGCTGTGTTTAGTAGGGCTGTGTTTAGTGGGGCTGAGTTTAGTGGGGCTGTGTTTAGTGGGGCTGTGTTTAGTAGAGCTGTGTTTAGACTGTAGGGCTGTGTTTAGTGGGGTTGTGTTTAGACTGTAGGGCTGTGTTTAGTAGGGCTGTGTTTAGTAGGGCTGTGTTTAGACTGTAGGGCTGTGTTTAGTGGGGTTGTGTTTAGACTGTAGGGCTGTGTTTAGACTGTAGGGCTGTGTTTAGTGGGGCTCTGTTTAGACTGTAGGGCTGTGTTTAGTGGGGCTGTGTTTAGTGGGGCTGTGTTTAGTGGGGCTGTGTTTAGTGGGGCTGTGTTTAGTAGGGCTGTGTTTAGTAGAGCTGTGTTTAGACTGTAGGGCTGTGTTTAGTGGGGTTGTGTTTAGACTGTAGGGCTGTGTTTAGTAGGGCTGTGTTTAGTAGGGCTGTGTTTAGACTGTAGGGCTGTGTTTAGTGGGGTTGTGTTTAGACTGTAGGGCTGTGTTTAGTAGGGCTGTGTTTAGTGGGGCTGTGTTTAGTAGGGCTGTGTTTAGTGGGGTTGTGTTTAGACTGTAGGGCTGTGTTTAGTGGGGCTGTGTTTAGACTGTAGGGCTGTGTTTAGTGGGGCTGTGTTTAGTAGGGCAGTGTTTAGTAGGGTTGTGTTTAGTAGGGCTGTGTTTAGACTGTAGGGATGTGTTTAGTGGGGCTGTGTTTAGTAGGGCTGTGTTTAGACTGTAGGGCTGTGTTTAGTGGGGTTGTGTTTAGACTGTAGGGCTGTGTTTAGTAGAGCTGTGTTTAGTAGGGCTGTGTTTAGTGGGGCAGTGTTTAGACTCTAGGGCTGTGTTTAGTAGGGCTGTGTTTAGTGGGGCTGTGTTTAGACAGTAGGATAGTGATTAGTAGGATAGTGTTTAGTAGGGCTGTGTTTAGTGGGGCTGTGTTTAGACTGTAGGGCTGTGTTTAGTGGGGCTGTGTTTAGACTGTAGGGCTGTGTTTAGTGGGGCTGTGTTTAGTGGGGCTGTGTTTAGTAGGGCTGTGTTTAGACTGTAGGACTGTGTTTAGTGGGGCTGTGTTTAGTAGGGCTGTGTTTAGACTGTAGGGCTGTGTTTAGACTGTAGGGCTGTGTTTAGTGGGGCTGTGTTTAGTAGGGCTGTGTTTAGTAGGGCTGTGTTTAGACTGTAGGGCTGTGTTTAGTGGGGCTGTGTTTAGTAGGGCTGTGTTTAGTGGGGCTGTGTTTAGTAGGGCTCTGTTTAGACTGTAGGGCTGTGTTTAGACTGTAGGGCTGTGTTTAGTGGGGCTGTGTTTAGACTGTAGGGCTGTGTTTAGTGGGGCTGTGTTTAGTGGGGCTGTGTTTAGTGGGGCTGTGTTTAGTAGGGCTGTGTTTAGTAGAGCTGTGTTTAGACTGTAGGGCTGTGTTTAGTGGGGTTGTGTTTAGACTGTAGGGCTGTGTTTAGTAGGGCTGTGTTTAGTAGGGCTGTGTTTAGACTGTAGGGCTGTGTTTAGTGGGGTTGTGTTTAGACTGTAGGGCTGTGTTTAGTAGGGCTGTGTTTAGTGGGGCTGTGTTTAGTAGGGCTGTGTTTAGTGGGGCTGTGTTTAGACTGTAGGGCTGTGTTTAGTGGGGTTGTGTTTAGACTGTAGGGCTGTGTTTAGTAGAGCTGTGTTTAGTAGGGCTGTGTTTAGTAGGGCTGTGTTTAGTAGGGCTGTGTTTAGTGGGGCTGTGTTTAGACTGTAGGGCTGTGTTTAGTAGGGCTGTGTTTAGTGGGGCTGTGTTTAGTGGGCTGTGTTTAGACAGTAAGGCAGTGATTAGTAGGGCTGTGTTTAGTGGGGCTGTGTTTAGACAGTAGGGCTGTGTTTAGTAGGGCTGTGTTTAGTGGGGCTGTGTTTAGACAGTAGGATAGTGATTAGTAGGATAGTGTTTAGTAGGGCTGTGTTTAGTGGGGCTGTGTTTAGACTGTAGGGCTGTGTTTAGTAGGGCTGTGTTTAGTAGGGCTGTGTTTAGTAGGGCTGTATTTAGTAGGGTTGTGTTTAGTGGGGCTGTGTTTAGTAGGGCTGTGATTAGACTGTAGGTCTGTGTTTAGTAGGGCTGTGTTTAGTAGAGCTGTGTTTAGTAGGGCTGTGTTTAGACTGTAGGAATGTGTTTAGTGGGGCTGTGTTTAGTAGGGCTGTGTTTAGTAGGGCTGTGTTTAGACTGTAGGGCTGTGTTTAGTGGGGCTGTGTTTAGTAGGGCTGTGTTTAGTAGGGCTGTGTTTAGACTGTAGGGCTGTGTTTAGTGGGGCTGTGTTTAGTAGGGCTGTGTTTAGTAGGGCTGTGTTTGGTAGGGCTGTGTTTGGTAGGGCTGTGTTTAGTAGGGCTGTGTTTAGACTGTAGGGCTGTGTTTAGTGGGGCTGTGTTTAGACTGTAGGGCTGTGTTTAGTGGGGCTGTGTTTAGTAGGGCAGTGTTTAGTAGGGTTGTGTTTAGTAGGGCTGTGTTTAGACTGTAGGGATGTGTTTAGTGGGGCTGTGTTTAGTAGGGCTGTGTTTAGACTGTAGGGCTGTGTTTAGTGGGGTTGTGTTTAGACTGTAGGGCTGTGTTTAGTAGAGCTGTGTTTAGTAGGGCTGTGTTTAGACTGTAGGGCTGTGTTTAGTGGGGCTGTGTTTAGTAGGGCTGTGTTTAGTAGGGCTGTGTTTAGTAGGGCTGTGTTTGGTAGGGCTGTGTTTGGTAGGGCTGTGTTTAGTAGGGCTGTGTTTAGACTGTAGGGCTGTGTTTAGTGGGGCTGTGTTTAGACTGTAGGGCTGTGTTTAGTGGGGCTGTGTTTAGTAGGGCAGTGTTTAGTAGGGTTGTGTTTAGTAGGGCTGTGTTTAGACTGTAGGGATGTGTTTAGTGGGGCTGTGTTTAGTAGGGCTGTGTTTAGACTGTAGGGCTGTGTTTAGTAGGGCTGTGTTTAGTGGGGCTGTGTTTAGACAGTAGGATAGTGATTAGTAGGATAGTGTTTAGTAGGGCTGTGTTTAGTGGGGCTGTGTTTAGACTGTAGGGCTGTGTTTAGACTGTAGGGCTGTGTTTAGTGGGGCTGTGTTTAGTAGGGCTGTGTTTAGACTGTAGGACTGTGTTTAGTGGGGCTGTGTTTAGTAGGGCTGTGTTTAGACTGTAGGGCTGTGTTTAGACTGTAGGGCTGTGTTTAGTGGGGCTGTGTTTAGTAGGGCTGTGTTTAGTAGGGCTGTGTTTAGACTGTAGGGCTGTGTTTAGTGGGGCTGTGTTTAGTAGGGCTGTGTTTAGTGGGGCTGTGTTTAGTAGGGCTGTGTTTAGACTGTAGGGCTGTGTTTAGACTGTAGGGCTGTGTTTAGTGGGGCTGTGTTTAGACTGTAGGGCTGTGTTTAGTGGGGCTGTGTTTAGACTGTAGGGCTGTGTTTAGTAGGGCTGTGTTTGGTAGGGATGTGTTTAGTAGGGCTGTGTTTAGACTGTAGGGCTGTGTTTAGTAGGACAGTGTTTTGTAGGGCTGTGTTTAGTAGGGCTGTGTTTAGTGGGGCTGAGTTTAGTGGGGCTGTGTTTAGTAGGGCTGTGTTTAGACTGTAGGGCTGTGTTTAGTGGGGCTGTGTTTAGACTGTAGGGCTGTGTTTAGTGGGGCTGTGTTTAGTAGGGCTGTGTTTAATAGGGCTGTGTTTAGTAGGGCTGTGTTTGGTAGGGCTGTGTTTAGTAGGGCTGTGTTTAGTGGGGCTGTGTTTAGTAGGGCTGTGTTTAGTGGGGCTGTGTTTAGTAGGGCTGTGTTTAGTGGGGCTGTGTTTAGTAGGGCTGTGTTTAGTGGGGCTGTGTTTAGTAGGGCTGTGTTTAGTGGGGCTGTGTTTAGTGGGGCTGTGTTTAGTAGGGCTGTGTTTAGTAGAGCTGTGTTTAGTAGGGCTGTGTTTAGACTGTACGGCTGTGTTTAGTAGGGCTGTGTTTAGTAGGGCTGTGTTTAGACTGTAGGGCTGTGTTTAGTGGGGTTGTGTTTAGACTGTAGGGCTGTGTTTAGTAGGGCTGTGTTTAGTGGGGCTGTGTTTAGTAGGGCTGTGTTTAGTGGGGCTGTGTTTAGACTGTAGGGCTGTGTTTAGTGGGGTTGTGTTTAGTAGGGCTGTGTTTAGTAGGGCTGTGTTTAGACTGTAGGGCTGTGTTTAGTGGGGCTGTGTTTAGTAGGGCTGTGTTTAGTAGGGCTGTGTTTAGACTGTAGGGCTGTGTTTAGTGGGGCTGTGTTTAGTAGGGCTGTGTTTAGTAGGGCTGTGTTTAGTAGGGCTGTGTTTGGTAGGGCTGTGTTTGGTAGGGCTGTGTTTAGTAGGGCTGTGTTTAGACTGTAGGGCTGTGTTTAATGGGGCTGTGTTTAGACTGTAGGGCTGTGTTTAGTGGGGCTGTGTTTAGTAGGGCAGTGTTTAGTAGGGTTGTGTTTAGTAGGGCTGTGTTTAGACTGTAGGGATGTGTTTAGTGGGGCTGTGTTTGGTAGGGCTGTGTTTAGACTGTAGGGCTGTGTTTAGTGGGGTTGTGTTTAGACTGTAGGGCTGTGTTTAGTAGAGCTGTGTTTAGTAGGGCTGTGTTTAGTGGGGCAGTGTTTAGACTCTAGGGCTGTGTTTAGTAGGGCTGTGTTTAGTGGGGCTGTGTTTAGACAGTAGGATAGTGATTAGTAGGATAGTGTTTAGTAGGGCTGTGTTTAGTGGGGCTGTGTTTAGACTGTAGGGCTGTGTTTAGTGGGGCTGTGTTTAGACTGTAGGGCTGTGTTTAGTGGGGCTGTGTTTAGTGGGGCTGTGTTTAGTAGGGCTGTGTTTAGACTGTAGGACTGTGTTTAGTGGGGCTGTGTTTAGTAGGGCTGTGTTTAGACTGTAGGGCTGTGTTTAGACTGTAGGGCTGTGTTTAGTGGGGCTGTGTTTAGTAGGGCTGTGTTTAGTAGGGCTGTGTTTAGACTGTAGGGCTGTGTTTAGTGGGGCTGTGTTTAGTAGGGCTGTGTTTAGTGGGGCTGTGTTTAGTAGGGCTGTGTTTAGACTGTAGGGCTGTGTTTAGACTGTAGGGCTGTGTTTAGTGGGGCTGTGTTTAGACTGTAGGGCTGTGTTTAGTGGGGCTGTGTTTAGACTGTAGGGCTGTGTTTAGTAGGGCTGTGTTTGGTAGGGATGTGTTTAGTAGGGCTGTGTTTAGACTGTAGGGCTGTGTTTAGTAGGACAGTGTTTTGTAGGGCTGTGTTTAGTAGGGCTGTGTTTAGTGGGGCTGAGTTTAGTGGGGCTGTGTTTAGTAGGGCTGTGTTTAGACTGTAGGGCTGTGTTTAGTGGGGCTGTGTTTAGACTGTAGGGCTGTGTTTAGTGGGGCTGTGTTTAGTAGGGCTGTGTTTAGTGGAGCTGTGTTTAGTGGGGCTGTGTTTAGTAGGGCTGTGTTTAGACTGTAGGGCTGTGTTTAGTGGGGCTGTGTTTAGTAGGGCTGTGTTTAATAGGGCTGTGTTTAGTAGGGCTGTGTTTGGTAGGGCTGTGTTTAGTAGGGCTGTGTTTAGTGGGGCTGTGTTTAGTAGGGCTGTGTTTAGTGGGGCTGTGTTTAGTAGGGCTGTGTTTAGTGGGGCTGTGTTTAGTAGGGCTGTGTTTAGTGGGGCTGTGTTTAGTAGGGCTGTGTTTAGTGGGGCTGTGTTTAGTGGGGCTGTGTTTAGTAGGGCTGTGTTTAGTAGAGCTGTGTTTAGTAGGGCTGTGTTTAGACTGTAGGGCTGTGTTTAGTAGGGCTGTGTTTAGTAGGGCTGTGTTTAGACTGTAGGGCTGTGTTTAGTGGGGTTGTGTTTAGACTGTAGGGCTGTGTTTAGTAGGGCTGTGTTTAGTGGGGCTGTGTTTAGTAGGGCTGTGTTTAGTGGGGCTGTGTTTAGACTGTAGGGCTGTGTTTAGTGGGGTTGTGTTTAGACTGTAGGGCTGTGTTTAGTAGAGCTGTGTTTAGTAGGGCTGTGTTTAGTAGGGCTGTGTTTAGTGGGGCTGTGTTTAGACTGTAGGGCTGTGTTTAGTAGGGCTGTGTTTAGTGGGGCTGTGTTTAGTGGGCTGTGTTTAGACAGTAAGGCAGTGATTAGTAGGGCTGTGTTTAGTGGGGCTGTGTTTAGACAGTAGGGCTGTGTTTAGTAGGGCTGTGTTTAGTGGGGCTGTGTTTAGACAGTAGGATAGTGATTAGTAGGATAGTGTTTAGTAGGGCTGTGTTTAGTGGGGCTGTGTTTAGACTGTAGGGCTGTGTTTAGTAGGGCTGTGTTTAGTAGGGCTGTGTTTAGTAGGGCTGTATTTAGTAGGGTTGTGTTTAGTGGGGCTGTGTTTAGTAGGGCTGTGTTTAGACTGTAGGACTGTGTTTAGTGGGGCTGTGTTTAGTAGGGCTGTGTTTAGTGGGGCTGTGTTTAGACAGTAGGGCTGTGTTTAGTAGGGCTGTGTTTAGTGGGGCTGTGTTTAGACAGTAGGGCTGTGTTTAGTGGGGCTGTGTTTAGTAGGGGTGTGTTTAATAGGGCTGTGTTTAGACTGTAGGGCTGTGTTTAGTGGGGCTGTGTTTAGTAGGGCTGTGTTTAGTAGGGCTGTGTTTAGACTGTAGGACTGTGTTTAGTAGGGCTGTGTTTAGTAGGGCTGTGTTTAGTAGGGCTGTGTTTAGTAGGGCTGTGTTTAGTGGGGCTGTGTTTAGTAGGGCTGTGTTTAGACTGTAGGGCTGTGTTTAGACTGTAGGGCTGTGTTTAGACTGTAGGGCTGTGTTTAGTGGGGCTGTGTTTAGTAGGGCTGTGTTTAGTAGGGCTGTGTTTAGTAGGGCTGTGTTTAGACTGTAGGGCTGTGTTTAGTGGGGCTGTGTTTAGTAGGGCTGTGTTTAGTAGGGCTGTGTTTCGTAGGGCTGTGTTTAGTGGGGTTGTGTTTAGTAGGGCTGTGTTTAGACTAGGGCTGTGTTTAGTGGGGCTGTGTTTAGTGGGGCTGTGTTTAGACTGTAGGGCTGTGTTTAGTGGGGCTGTGTTTAGTAGGGCTGTGTTTAGTAGGGCTGTGTTTGGTAGGGCTGTGTTTAGTAGTGCTGTGTTTAGACTGTAGGGCTGTGTTTAGTAGGATAGTGTTTAGTAGGACAGTGTTTAGTAGGACAGTGTTTAGTAGGGCTGTGTTTAGTAGGGCTGTGTTTAGTGGGGCTGTGTTTAGTGGGGCTGTGTTTAGTAGGGCTGTGTTTAGACTGTAGGGCTGTGTTTAGTGGGGCTGTGTTTAGACTGTAGGGCTGTGTTTAGTAGGGCTGTGTTTAGACTGTAGGGCTGTGTTTAGTAGGATAGTGTTTAGTAGGACAGTGTTTAGTAGGGCTGTGTTTAGTAGGCCTGTGTTTAGTAGGGCTGTGTTTAGTGGGGCTGTGTTTAGTAGGGCTGTGTTTCGACTGTAGGGCTGTGTTTAGTGGGGCTGTGTTTAGTAGGGCTGTTTTTAGACTGTAGGGCTGTGTTTAGTGGGGCTGTGTTTAGTGGGGCTGTGTTTAGTAGGGCTGTGTTTAGTAGGGCTGTGTTTGGTAGGGCTGTGTTTAATAGGGCTGTGTTTCGTGGGGCTGTGTTTAATGGGGCTGTGTTTAGTGGGGCTGTGGTTAGTGGGGCTGTGTTTAGTAGGGCTGTGTTTAGTGGGGCTGTGTTTAGTAGGGCTGTGTTTAGTGGGGCTGTGTTTAGACTGTAGGGCTGTGTTTAGTGGGGTTGTGTTTAGACTGTAGGGCTGTGTTTAGTAGGGCTGTGTTTAGTGGGGCTGTGTTTAGTAGGGCTGTGTTTAGTGGGGCTGTGTTTAGACTGTAGGGCTGTGTTTAGTGGGGTTGTGTTTAGACTGTAGGGCTGTGTTTAGTAGAGCTGTGTTTAGTAGGGCTGTGTTTAGTGGGGCTGTGTTTAGACTGTAGGGCTGTGTTTAGTAGGGCTGTGTTTAGTGGGGCTGTGTTTAGTGGGCTGTGTTTAGACAGTAAGGCAGTGATTAGTAGGGCTGTGTTTAGTGGGGCTGTGTTTAGACAGTAGGGCTGTGTTTAGTAGGGCTGTGTTTAGACTGTAGGGCTATGTTTAGTAGGGCTGTGTTTAGTGGGGCTGTGTTTGGTAGGGCTGTGTTTGGTAGGGCTGTGTTTAGTAGGGCTGTGTTTAGTAGGGCTGTGTTTAGTGGGGCTGTGTTTAGTGGGGCTGTGTTTAGACAGTAAGGCAGTGATTAGTAGGGCTGTGGTGTTTAGAAGGGCTGTGTTTAGACTGTAGGGCTCTGTTTAGTAGGGCTGTGTTTAGACTGTAGGGCTGTGTTTAGACTGTAGGGCTGTGTTTAGTAGGGCTGTGTTTAGACTGTAGGGCTGTGTTTAGTTGGGCTGTGTTTAGTTGGGCTGTGTTTAGTAGGGCTGTGTTTACTAGGGCTGTGTTTAGACTGTAGGGCTGTGTTTAGACTGTAGGGCTGTGTTTAGTGGGGCTGTGTTTAGTGGGGCTGTGTTTAGTGGGGCTGTGTTTAGTGGGGCTGTGTTTGGTAGGGCTGTGTTTAGTAGGGCTGTGTTTAGTACAGCTGTGTTTAGACTGTAGGGCTGTGTTTAGTAGGGCTGTGTTTAGTGGGGCTGTGTTTCGTAGGGCTGTGTTTGGTAGGGCTGTGTTTGGTAGGGCTGTGTTTAGTAGGGCTGTGTTTGGTATGGCTGTGTTTGGTAGGGCTGTGTTTAGTAGGGCTTTGTTTAGACTGTAGGGCTGTGTTTAGACTGTAGCGCTGTGTTTAGTAGGGCTATGTTTAGTAGGGCTGTGTTTAGTAGGGCTGTGTTTAGACTGTAGGGCTGTGTTTAGTGGGGCTGTGTTTAGTAGGGCTGTGTTTAGTAGGGCTGTGTTTAGTGGGGCTGTGTTTGGTAGGGCTGTGTTTATTAGGGCTGTGTTTGGTAGGGCTGTGTTTGGTAGGGCTCTGTTTAGTAAGGCTGTGTTTAGTAGGGCTGTGTTTAGTAGGGCTGTGTTTAGTGGGGCTGTGTTTAGTAGGGCTGTCTTTAGTAGGGCTGTGTTTAGTAGGGCTGTGTTTAGTAGGGCTGTGTTTAGACTGTAGGGCTGTGTTTAGCGGGGCTGTGTTTAGACTGTAGGGCAGTGTTTAGACTGTAGGGCTGTGTTTAGTAGGGCTGTGTTTAGACTGTAGGGCTGTGTTTAGTTGGGCTGTGTTTAGTTGGGCTGTGTTTAGTAGGGCTGTGTTTACTAGGGCTGTGTTTAGACTGTAGGGCTGTGTTTAGACTGTAGGGCTGTGTTTAGTGGGGCTGTGTTTAGTGGGGCTGTGTTTGGTAGGGCTGTGTTTAGTAGGGCTGTGTTTAGTACAGCTGTGTTTAGACTGTAGGGCTGTGTTTAGTAGGGCTGTGTTTAGTGGGGCTGTGTTTCGTAGGGCTGTGTTTGGTAGGGCTGTGTTTGGTAGGGCTGTGTTTAGTAGGGCTGTGTTTGGTATGGCTGTGTTTGGTAGGGCTGTGTTTAGTAGGGCTTTGTTTAGACTGTAGGGCTGTGTTTAGACTGTAGCGCTGTGTTTAGTAGGGCTATGTTTAGTAGGGCTGTGTTTAGTAGGGCTGTGTTTAGACTGTAGGGCTGTGTTTAGTGGGGCTGTGTTTAGTAGGGCTGTGTTTAGTAGGGCTGTGTTTAGTGGGGCTGTGTTTGGTAGGGCTGTGTTTATTAGGGCTGTGTTTGGTAGGGCTGTGTTTGGTAGGGCTCTGTTTAGTAAGGCTGTGTTTAGTAGGGCTGTGTTTAGTAGGGCTGTGTTTAGTGGGGCTGTGTTTAGTAGGGCTGTGTTTAGTAGGGCTGTCTTTAGTAGGGCTGTGTTTAGTAGGGCTGTGTTTAGACTGTAGGGCTGTGTTTAGCGGGGCTGTGTTTAGACTGTAGGGCAGTGTTTAGTAGGGCTGTGTTTAGTAGGGCTGTGTTTGGTAGGGCTGTGTTTAGTAGGGCTGTGTTTAGACTGTAGGGCTGTGTTTAGTGGGGCTGTGTTTAGTGGGGCTGTGTTTATTAGGGCTGTGTTTAGTGGGGCTGTGTTTGGTAGGGCTGTGTTTATTAGGGCTGTGTTTGGTAGGGCTGTGTTTGGTAGGGCTCTGTTTAGTAAGGCTGTGTTTAGTGGGGCTGTGTTTAGACTGTAGGGCTGTGTTTATTGGGGCTGTGTTTAGTGGGGCTGTGTTTAGTAGGGCTGTGTTTAGTAGGGCTGTGTTTAGTGGGGCTGTGTTTAGTAGGGCTGTGTTTAGTAGGGCTGTCTTTAGTAGGGCTGTGTTTAGTGGGGCTGTGTTTAGTGGGGCTGTGTTTAGTGGGGCTGTGTTTAGACTGTAGGGCTGTGTTTAGTGGGGTTGTGTTTAGATTGTAGGGCTGTGTTTAGTAGAGCTGTGTTTAGTAGGGCTGTGTTTAGTAGGGCTGTGTTTAGTGGGGCTGTGTTTAGTGGGGCTGTGTTTAGTGGGGCTGTGTTTAGTGGGGCTGTGTTTAGGGGGTCTGTGTTTAGTGGGCTGTGTTTAGACAGTAAGGCAATGATTAGTAGGGCTGTGTTTAGTAAGGCTGTGTTTGGTAGGGCTGTGTTTAGACTGTAGGGCTGTGTTTAGACTGCAGGGCTGTGTTTAGTAGGGCTGTGTTTAGTAGGGCTGTGTTTAGTAGGGCTGTGTTTAGACTGTAGGGCTGTGTTTAGTGGGGCTGTGTTTAGTGGGGCTGTGTTTAGTGGGGCTGTGTTTAGTGGGGCTGTGTTTAGTGGGGCTGTGTTTAGTGGGCTGTGTTTAGACAGTAAGGCTGTGTTTGGTAGGGCTGTGTTTAGACTGTAGGGCTGTGTTTATACTGCAGGGCTGTGTTTAGTAGGGCTGTGTTTAGACTGTGGGGCTGTGTTTAGTGGGGCTGTGTTTAGTGGGGCTGTGTTTAGTGGGGCTGTGTTTAGTAGGGCTGTGTTTAGTAGGGCTGTGTTTAGACTGTACGGCTGTGTTTAGTGGGGCTGTGTTTAGACTGTAGGGCTGTGTTTATTAGGATAGTGATTCGTAGGGCTGTGTTTAGTAGGGCTGTGTTTAGTGGGGCTGTGTTTAGACTGTAGGGCTGGGTTTAGTGGGGCTGTGTTTAGACTGTAGGGCTGTGTTTATTAGGATAGTGATTCGTAGGGCTGTGTTTAGTAGGGCTGTGTTTAGTGGGGCTGTGTTTAGACTGTAGGGCTGGGTTTAGTAGGGCTGTGTTTAGTAGGGCTGTGTTTGTTAGGGCTGTGTTTAGTAGGGCTGTGTTTAGACTGTAGGGCTGTGTTTAGTGGGGATGTTTTTAGTAGGGCTGTGTTTAGTGGGGCTGTGTTTGGTAGGGCTGTGTTTATTAGGGCTGTGTTTGGTAGGGCTGTGTTTGGTAGGGCTGTGTTTAGTAGGGCTGTGTTTAGTAAGGCTGTGTTTAGTGGGGTTGTGTTTAGTGGGGATGTTTTTAGACTGTAGGGCTGTGTTTAGTGGGGCTGTGTTTAGTAGGGCTGTGTTTAGTAGGGCTGTGTTTAGTAGGGCTGTGTTTAGTAGGGCTGTGTTTAGTGGGGCTGTGTTTAGCGGGGCTGTGTTTAGACTGTAGGGCTGTGTTTAGTGGGGTTGTGTTTAGACTGTAGGGCTGTGTTTAGTTGGGCTGTGTTTAGTAGGGCTGTGTTTAGTAGGGCTGTGTTTAGTGGGGCTGTGTTTAGTGGGGATGTGTTTAGTGGGGCTGTGTTTGTGTAGGGCTGTGTTTATTAGGGCTGTGTTTATTAGGGCTGTGTTTAGACTGTAGGGCTGTGTTTAGTAGGGCTGTGTTTAGTGGGGCTGTGTTTAGTGGGGCTGTGTTTAGTAGGGCTGTGTTTAGTGGGGCTGTGTTTAGACAGTAAGGCAGTGATTAGTAGGGCTGTGTTTAGTAAGGCTGTGTTTGGTAGGGCTGTGTTTATTAGGGCTGTGTTTGGTAGGGCTGTGTTTGGTAGGGCTGTGTTTAGTAGGGCTGTGTTTAGTAAGGCTGTGTTTAGTGGGGTTGTGTTTAGTGGGGATGTTTTTAGACTGTAGGGCTGTGTTTAGTGGGGCTGTGTTTAGTAGGGCTGTGTTTAGTGAGGCTGTGTTTAGTAGGGCTGTGTTTAGTAGGGCTGTGTTTAGTAGGGCTGTGTTTAGTGGGGCTGTGTTTAGTAGGGCTGTGTTTACTGGGGTTGTGTTTAGACTGTAGGGCTGTGTTTAGTTGGGCTGTGTTTAGAATGTAGGGCTGTGTTTGGTAGGGCTGTGTTTAGTAGGGCTGTGTTTAGTAGGGCTGTGTTTAGTGGGGCTGTGTTTAGTGGGGCTGTGTTTAGACAGTAAGGCAGTGATTAGTAGGGCTGTGTTTAGACTGTAGGGCTGTGTTTAGTAGGGCTGTGTTTAGACTGTAGAGCTGTGTTTAGTAGTTCTGTGTTTAGTAGGGCTGTGTTTAGACTGTAGGGCTGTGTTTAGTAGGGCTGTGTTTAGTGGGGCTGTGTTTAGACTGTAGGGCTGTGTTTAGTAGGGCTGTGTTTAGACTGTAGGGCTGTGTTTAGTAGAGCTGTGTTTAGTAGGGCTGTGTTTAGTAAGGCTGTGTTTAGTAGGGCTGTGTTTAGTAGGGCTGTGTTTAGTAGGGCTGTGTTTAGACTGTAGGGCTGTGTTTAGTAGGGCTGTGTTTAGTAGGGCTGTGTTTAGACTGTAGTGCTGTGTTTAGACTGTAGGGCTGTGTTTAGTAGGGCTGTGTTTAGTGGGGCTGTGTTTAGTGGGGCTGTGTTTAGACTGTAGGGCTGTGTTTAGTAGGGCTGTGTTTAGAATGTAGGGCTGTGTTTAGTAGGGCTGTGTTTAGAATGTAGGGCTGTGTTTAGTAGGGCTGTGTTTAGACAGTAGGGCTGTGTTTAGAATGTAGGGCTGTGTTTAGTCGGGCTGTGTTTAGTCGGGCTGTGTTTAGACTGTAGGGCTGTGTTTAGTAGGGCTGTGTTTAGTAGGGCTGTGTTTAGTAGGGCTGTGTTTAGTAGGGTTGTGTTTAGACTGTAGGGCTGTGTTTAGTACGGCTGTGTTTAGACTGTAGGGCTGTGTTTAGTGGGGCTGTGTTTAGACTGTAGGGCTGTGTTTATTAGGATAGTGATTCGTAGGGCTGTGTTTAGTGGGGCTGTGTTTAGACTGTAGGGCTGTGTTTAGTAGGGCTGTGTTTAGTAGGGCTGTGTTTAGTAGGGCTGTGTTTAGTAGGGCTGTGTTTAGACTGTAGGGCTGTGTTTAGACTGTAGGGCTGTGTTTAGTAGGGCTGTGTTTAGACTGTAGGGCTGTGTTTAGTAGGGCTGTGTTTAGTAGGGCTGTGTTTAGACTGTAGGGCTGTGTTTAGTAGGGCTGTGTTTAGTAGGGTTGTGTTTAGACTGTAGGGCTGTGTTTAGTAGGGCTGTGTTTAGTAAGGCTGTGTTTAGTAGGGCTGTGTTTAGACTGTAGGGCTGTATTTAGTGGGGCTGTGTTTAGTAAGGTTGTGTTTAGTGGGGCTGTGTTTAGACTGTAGGGCTGTGTTTAGTGGGGGCTGTGTTTAGTAGGGCTGTGTTTAGTAAGGCTGTGTTTAGATTGTAGGGCTGTGTTTAGTAGGGCTGTGTTTAGTAGGGCTGTGTTTATTAAGGCTGTGTTTAGACTGTAGGGCTCTGTTTGGTAGGGCTATGTTTAGACTGTAGGGCTGTGTTTAGTAGGGCTGTGTTTGGTGGGGCTGTGTTTAGTAGGGCTGTGTTTAGTTGGGCTGTGTTTAGTAGTGCTATGTCTGCTCAGTGGTGTGTTGACAGTACTCTGATAGACTAGGTGTGTTGACAGTACTCTGATAGACTAGGTGTGTTGACAGTACTCTGATAGTCTAGGTGTGTTGACAGTACTCTGATAGACTAGGTGTGTTGACAGTACTCTGATAGTCTAGGTGTGTTGACAGTACTCTGATAGACTAGGTGTGTTGACAGTACTCTGATAGTCTAGGTGTGTTGACAGTACTCTGATAGACTAGGTGTGTTGACAGTACTCTGATAGACTAGGTGTGTTGACTCAGCGGTGTGTTGACCGAACTCAGTACTCTTAGTTATTTTATATAGTGCTGGACCAAACTAGTGCACTATGTAGGAAACAGTGTATCACGTGGGATAGAGCATAGCTTTGTGTGGTGGTGAGGTAAAACTATTAAACTCACCAACAACACTGGAGTTTTCACTTTTCACTGTGAAACTCAATTCATAAACGTTGCTAATTTACATGACATTATTTGACCTATCAGGAAGACACAAAACGTTCCACTTATCATTAAGCCCATTACAGCTCGTTATCAATGCATCTGGAGGGGTATTTCATTTAACAGGGTGGACAATGTGCCTTACTGGGGGTAGAGGGGGGGGGGTTGCTTTAAGCATTTGTTGTTCTTCTTTTCTAATGTCTTGCTTTTACCTGAGCTGCGCCTTCCAACTCATTATCATTAGTCACAGTCTCCCTCGTCTTTAGTAGTCCCCCCCCCCCCCGTAGGGTAACGCTTCAAAGTGTCTCTTTAATTTTGGTAAGCCGTGTATAAAATTATGCAAATATTGCACGAATAAGATTTAGTTGGGTAATTTTATTTTTAACATCTGTGCTTTATAAAGTAATATTATGCCGTGTAGTGGAATCAGAAGGACATGAGCTCTGATGTGACACACCGAACATCTATAAAAGCACTGAGCCTCAAGTCATTTACATAACACTGTTTGGGATCATTCCTGCGTCTGTGTTGGGTAGAGGAGAAAGGGAGGTAAGTGTAGAGAGAGTGTGTGTTGTGCACAAACGATATGTCCTTCAAAGCAGGAAGTAGTGGAGTATGTGTGTGTGGTGTCCTTTATAGGGCTGGAACGAAGCAGAGGGTGTCTGAGTAGTCAACTAGGGCTGTATGTATGTTGGTCACTGTTAAGGAAGCAGAGGGTGACTGAGTAGTCAACTAGGGCTGTATGTATGTATGTTGGTCACTGTTAAGGAAGCAGAGGGTGACTGAGTAGTCAACTAGGGCTGTATGTATGTATGTTGGTCACTGTTAAGGAAGTAGAGGGTGACTGAGTAGTCAACTAGGGCTGTATGTATGTTGGTCACTGTTAAGGAAGCAGAGGGTGACTGAGTAGTCAACTAGGGCTGTATGTATGTTGGTCACTGTTAAGGAAGTAGAGGGTGACTGAGTAGTCAACTAGGGCTGTATGTATGTTGGTCACTGTTAAGGAAGCAGAGGGTGACTGAGTAGTCAACTAAGGCTGTATGTATGTTGGTCACTGTTAAGGAAGCCGAGGGTGACTGAGTAGTCAACTAGGGCTGTATGTGTGTATGTTGGTCACTGTTAAGGAAGCAGAGGGTGACTGAGTAGTCAACTAGGGCTGTATGTATGTATGTTGGTCACTGTTAAGGAAGTAGAGGGTGACTGAGTAGTCAACTAGGGCTGTATGTATGTTGGTCACTGTTAAGGAAGCAGAGGGTGACTGAGTAGTCAACTAGGGCTGTATGTATGTTGGTCACTGTTAAGGAAGTAGAGGGTGACTGAGTAGTCAACTAGGGCTGTATGTATGTTGGTCACTGTTAAGGAAGCAGAGGGTGACTGAGTAGTCAACTAGGGCTGTATGTATGTTGGTCACTGTTAAGGAAGCAGAGGGTGACTGAGTAGTCAACTAGGGCTGTATGTATGTTGGTCACTGTTAAGGAAGCAGAGGGTGACTGAGTAGTCAACTAGGGCTGTATGTATGTTGGTCACTGTTAAGGAAGTAGAGGGTGACTGAGTAGTCAACTAGGGCTGTATGTATGTTGGTCACTGTTAAGGAAGCAGAGGGTGACTGAGTAGTCAACAAGGGCTGTATGTATGTTGGTCACTGTTAAGGAAGTAGAGGGTGACTGAGTAGTCAACTAGGGCTGTATGTATGTTGGTCACTGTTAAGGAAGCAGAGGGTGACTGAGTACTCAACTAGGGCTGTATGTATGTATGTTGGTCACTGTTAAGGAAGCAGAGGGTGACTGAGTAGTCAACTAGGGCTGTATGTATGTTGGTCACTGTTAAGGAAGCAGAGGGTGACTGAGTAGTCAACAAGGGCTGTTTGTATGTTGGTCACTGTTAAGGAAGTAGAGGGTGACTGAATAGTCAACTAGGGCTGTATGTATGTTGGTCACTGTTAAGGAAGTAGAGGGTGACTGAGTAGTCAACTAGGGCTGTATGTATGTTGGTCACTGTTAAGGAAGCAGAGGGTGACTGAGTAGTCAACTAGGGCTGTATGTATGTTGGTCACTGTTAAGGAAGTAGTGAACGTGGTGACTGAGTAATCAACTACATTTACATTACATTTAAGTCATTTAGCAGACGCTCTTATCCAGAGCGACTTAGGGCTGTATGTATGTTGGTCACTGTTAAGGAAGTAGTGAACGTGGTGACTGAGTAGTCAACTAGGGCTGTATGTATGTTGGTCACTGTTAAGGAAGTAGTGAACGTGGTGACTGAGTAGTCAACTAGGGCTGTATGTATGTTGGTCACTGTTAAGGAAGTAGTGAACGTGGTGACTGAGTAGTCAACTAGGGCTGTATGTATGTTGGTCACTGTTAAGGAAGTAGTGAACGTGGTGACTGAGTAGTCAACTAGGGCTGTATGTATGTTGGTCACTGTTAAGGAAGTAGTGAACGTGGTGACTGAGTAGTCAACTAGGGCTGTATGTATGTTGGTCACTGTTAAGGAAGTAGTGAACGCGGTGACTGAGTAGTCAACAAGGGCTGTATGTATGTTGGTCACTGTTAAGGAAGTAGTGAACGCGGTGACTGAGTAGTCAACAAGGGCTGTATGTATGTTGGTCACTGTTAAGGAAGTAGTGAACGCGGTGACTGAGTAGTCAACTAGGGCTGTATGTATGTTGGTCACTGTTAAGGAAGTAGTGAACGTGGTGACTGAGTAGTCAACTAGGGCTGTATGTATGTTGGTCACTGTTAAGGAAGTAGTGAACGTGGTGACTGAGTAGTCAACTAGGGCTGTATGTATGTTGGTCACTGTTAAGGAAGTAGTGAACGCGGTGACTGAGTAGTTGTGCTTGTTTTGTGGCTTCATGCCCGTCTATGGAAATCGCCCAGTGTAGGGTGGAGTGTCAGTGTCATGTCAGACATCATTTACAGATAGCCAGGGGAACACTCCAACACTCAGACATCATTTACAGATAGCCAGGGGAACACTCCAACACTCAGACATCATTTACAGATAGCCAGGGGAACACTCCAACACTCAGACATCATTTACAGATAGCCAGGGAACACTCCAACACTCAGACATCATTTACAGATAGCCAGGGAACACTCCAACACTCAGACATCATTTACAGATAGCCAGGGGAACACTCCAACACTCAGACATCATTTACAGATAGCCAGGGGAACACTCCAACACTCAGACATCATTTACAGATAGCCAGGGGAACACTCCAACACTCAGACATCATTTACAGATAGCCAGGGGAACACTCCAACACTCAGACATCATTTACAGATAGGATAGCCAGGGAAACACTCCAACACTCAGACATCATTTACAGATAGCCAGGGGAAGACTCCAACACTCAGACATCATTTACAGATAGCCAGGGGAACACTCCAACACTCAGACATCATTTACAGATAGCCAGGGGAACACTCCAACACTCAGACATCATTTACAGATAGGATAGCCAGGGAAACACTCCAACACTCAGACATCATTTACAGATAGCCAGGGGAAGACTCCAACACTCAGACATCATTTACAGATAGCCAGGGGAACACTCCAACACTCAGACATCATTTACAGATAGCCAGGGGAACACTCCAACACTCAGACATCATTTACAGATAGCAAGGGGAACACTCCAACACTCAGACATCATTTACAGATAGCCAGGGGAACACTCCAACACTCAGACATCATTTACAGATAGCCAGGGAACACTCCAACACTCAGACATCATTTACAGATAGCCAGGGGAACACTCCAACACTCAGACATCATTTACAGATAGCCAGGGGAACACTCCAACACTCAGACATCATTTACAGATAGCCAGGGGAACACTCCAACACTCAGACATCATTTACAGATAGCCAGGGGAACACTCCAACACTCAGTAATCATTTACAGATAGCCAGGGGAACACTCCAACACTCAGACATCATTTACAGATAGCCAGGGGAACACTCCAACACTCAGACATCATTTACAGATAGCCAGGGGAACACTCCAACACTCAGACATCATTTACAGATAGCCAGGGGAACACTCAGACATCATTTACAGATAGCCAGTGGAACACTCAGACATCATTTACAGATAGCCAGTGGAACACTCAGACATTATATACAGATAGCCAGGGGAACACTCAGACATCATTTACAGATAGCCAGGGGAACACTCAGACATCATTTACAGATAGCCAGGGGAACACTCAGACATCATTTACAGATAGCCAGGGGAAAACTCAGACATCATTTACAGATAGCCAGGGGAACACTCCAACACTCAGACATCATTTACAGATAGCCAGGGGAACACTCAGACATCATTTACAGATAGCCAGTGGAACACTCAGACATCATTTACAGATAGCCAGTGGAACACTCAGACATTATATACAGATAGCCAGGGGAACACTCAGACATCATTTACAGATAGCCAGGGGAACACTCAGACATCATTTACAGATAGCCAGGGGAACACTCAGACATCATTTACAGATAGCCAGGGGAAAACTCAGACATCATTTACAGATAGCCAGGGGAACACTCCAACACTCAGTCAGGAAGTTAAAGCTTGGTCGTAAATGGGTCTTCCAAATGGACAATGACCCCAAGCATACTTACAAAGTTGTGGTATATGGCTTAAGGACAACAGAGTCAAGGTATTGGAGTGGTCATCACAAAGCCCTTTCCTCAAACCTATAGAACA
Organism: Oncorhynchus gorbuscha; assembly: GCF_021184085.1. Lineage (NCBI taxonomy): Eukaryota > Metazoa > Chordata > Actinopteri > Salmoniformes > Salmonidae > Oncorhynchus > Oncorhynchus gorbuscha. The sequence continues at coordinate 1,756,242 of NC_060181.1, forward strand.
TTTGTGGGCAGAACTGAAGAAGCGTGTGCGAGCAAGGAGGCCTACAAACCTGACTCAGTTACACCAGCTCTGTCAGGAGGAATGGGCCACAATTCACTCAACTTATTGTGGGAAGCTTGTGGAAGGCTATCCGAAACGTTTGACCCAAGTTAAATAATTTAAAGGCAATGCTACCAATTACTAATTAAGTGTATGTAAACTTCTGACCTACTGGGAATGTGATGAAAGAAATAAAATCTGAAATAAATCATTCTCTCTGCTATTAGTCTGACATTTTACATTCTTAAAATAAAGTGGTGATCCTAACTGACCTAATACAGGGAATTTTTACTTGGATTAAATGTCAGGAATTGTGAAAAACAGTTTAAATGTACTTACATTTACATTTAAGTCATTTAGCAGACGCTCTTATCCAGAGCGACTTACAAATTGGTGCATTCACCTTATGACATCCAGTGGAACAGTCACTTTACAATAGTGCATCTAAATCTTAAAGGGGGGGGTGAGAGGGATTACTTATCCTATCCTAGGTATTCCTTAAAGAGGTGGGGTTTCAGGTGTCTCCGGATGGTGGTGATTGACTTCGCTGTCCTGGCGTCGTGAGGGAGTTTGTTCCACCATTGGGGGGCCAGAGCAGCGAACAGTTTTGACTGGGCTGAGCGGGAGCTGTACTTCCTCAGCTGTACTTCCTCAGTGGTACTTGGCTAGGGTGTATGTAAACTTCCGACTTCAACTGTATAGAAACACATAGAGACACCAAGCAACATCTATTCAGGTTGATAATAGTTCTATTATAAATAAAGGTTAAAAAAATATATATAATCACCAGCGACCATAAGAGCAGTATGATTGAAGTACATCATTGAGGCTTTTCTCCTCTTCTCCTCCCCCTCATTCTCTCCTCATCTCCTCCTCATCTCCTCCTCTCCTCCTCATTCACTCTCTGTCTCCTCTCCTCTCTCTGTCCTCCTTCTCTCATCTCCTCCTTCTCTCATCTCCTCTCCTCATTGTCTCTTCCTCTCCTCCTCCTCTCATTTTCTCCTCCTTCTCTCCTCCTCTCCTCCTCATTCTCTCTGTCTCCTCCTCTTCTCTTCCCATCCTCCTTCTCTCATCTCCTCTCCTCATTGTCTCGTCCTCTCCTCCTCCTCTCCTTTTATCCTTCTTCTCTCCTCTCTCCACCTTCTCCCCCATCTCTTCCATTCCCCTTGTCCTCCTTCTCTCCTCCTTTCCTCCTTTCTTCATCCTTCTCTGCTCCTTCTCTCCACCTTCTCATCTCATCCTCCTCCCATCCTCCTGTCACCCTCCTCTCTACTCTCCTCCTTCTCTCCTCATCATCCTCATCTCTTCTCTCCCTCCTCTCCTACTTTTCTCCTCTTCCTCTCTCCTCCTCTCCCATCTCTCCTCTTCTTCTATTCTCCCTGTCCTCCTCCTTTCCTCATCCTTCTCTGCTCTCTCTCCTACTCTCCACCTACTCTTCTCCTCCTTCTCCTCTCCTCCTTCTCCCTGTCCTCCTTCTCTCCCCCATATCTCCTCCCTTTCTCCTTCTCCCCTCTCCTCCTCTCCTCCTCCTCTTTCTTCTCTCCTCCTTCTCTCCTCCTTCCCTCCTTCTCTACTCTCCTCCTCTCCTCTCCTGTCATCCTCCTTTCCTCATTTTCTCTCATCTTCCTCTCCACCTACTCTTCACCTTCTCATCTCCTCTTCTCCTCCTTCTCTACTCCTCCTCTCCTCCTCCCCCCTCTTTCTCTCCTCTCCTCCTCCCCTCTTTCTCTTTTCCTCTCCTCCATCTTCTCTCCCAGTCTCTCCTCTTCCTGTCCTTCTTCTCTCCTCATCTTCTCCTTTCCCCATCATTCTCTCATCCTCTCCTCCTTCTCATCTCCTCTTTTCCTCATCTCCTCCTCATCTCCTCCTTTTCTCCTCATTGTTCTCTCCATGTCACTCCTGTTCCTGTCCTCCTTCTCTCCATTCCTCTTCCTCTCCTCATCTGTCTCTCCTCATCCTCTACTCCTTTCCTCCTTCTCTCCCATCTCTCCTCCTCTTCATCTCCTTCTCCTTCTTCTCGTCTTCCCCTTCTCTCTCCTATTCTCCTCATTTTCTCTTCCTCTCCTCCTCCACTCATCCTTCTCTCATCCTCCTCTCCACTTTCTCTCCTTTTCTTCTCCTCCTTCTCTCCTCTTTTTCTTCTTCTTCTCTCTTCCTCTCCTCCTCTCTTCCTTTCCTCCTCCTCTCCTCTTTCTCTCCTCCTCTCTTCCTTTCCTCCTCCTCTCCTCTCCTCTTTCTCTCCTCCTCTCTTCCTTTCTCTCTCTCTCTCCGTCTAACTCCACATGTAGATAGTTAATTTATTCTCGGTCACATCGCTCTCTTGTTTCTGGTACAAGAAACCCTTCAGGCTAAGAGTTCTCACAGAGACAAATTTGAAACAGCTTTATCAAATAGTACACACGTCTTCAATTCATTAAAGGTGCACTATGCAGGAATCGCTCTGCCATTTCCTGGTTGCTAAAATTCGAATAGTTCTCATAATTTCAGTTTATCTGTCAAAACAAGCGAGTATAGTGTAGAGAATCATTGTACCATCTAAACTGCTGTGAAATATATTTTCCGTAACAAAAAATATAGTATTTTCATCTGTTTGAAGCTGGTGGACAAAACCTAAAGTAAAAGATACAAAAACTAAACTGAATAACGGGAAGCATAGAAACAGAGCACATAGAACAGATAAGATACAACACATAGAACATACCACTTCTTAGATTTGCTTTCAATGAGAATGACAGATCTATAACTCACATTTCTATGTGAATTAGTTCAGGTCGTCCAAAAAGTTACATAGCTTTAAATACTATTTCTCAACATGGTTAATCCTAGGAAATTGCTACTGTAAATATTGATACTTTTTTGGCTGTCAGGCATGGTTACCGGCTGCCGTTCCAAAGTTAATGTGATCGATTCACTGCAGCAGCTTCCTAAGAATCATTAGAAATTCAAATTAGGCTACGCTGACTAAATCTCTAGCTAGCAGCATATAGAAGGTAGTTATGTCTCCAGGACATGCACTATCTATCTCCACCACCCAGAAAGAGACACTTTATTCATGCTACAAATTGAGTCTGAGACTACCAATAACATCCCAGCCTGAGAAGTAAGTACCTTTTAATCCTATGGCACGGTAACATTTCCTGGTTCCAGACTCTTGGTCTCTTCTGTGATGCAGAGCACGCTTCCCAAAATGGAGCCCTGTTCCCTAGATTAAACACATTCCATGGAGGGCCGAATGTCTGAGTTTTCACTCCACTCCTTTAAATAATTGATTGAAATTTGTATATAGGGAATAGGGGGTCGTATGACCATGGCCCATAGACACTATATAGGGAATAGGGGGTCGTATGACCATGGCCCATAGACACTATATAGGGAATAGGGGGTCGTATGACCATGGCCCATAGACACTATATAGGGAATAGGGGGTCGTATGACCATGGCCCATAGACACTATATAGGGAATAGGGGGTTGTATGGCCATGGCCCATAGACACTATATAGGGAATAGGAGGTCGTATGACCATGGCCCATAGACACTATATAGGGAATAGGGGGGCATTTGACCATGGCCCATAGACACTATATAGGGAATAGGGGGGCATTTGACCCTGGCCCATAGACACTAT